>NW_026909534.1:1192200-1407114 GCF_033115175.1 Lepus europaeus | reverse complement strand
CGGGGTGAGCACACACACCTGCGGGTGTCCCCAGGCCACAGACACTACTGCCGTGCCTGGTCAGTTTTCAAATGAGCCCTCCAGGAATCCTCCCCCTAGGGGCTTGTGGGCGGGCCGACGCAGGGTGGGAGGGTGGGGAGGTCTGCTGCTGGCACACACCCACTCCTGAAGCCCACTGGGGCTGTAATAGGAAGATGAGCTCGGAGCTTGGGCATGGGCTGTTCCAGCAGGGCCTCCTGAGGGTGGACGGACACGCCCGGGGTCCCTCAGCTGTTGCCTGCAGGACCAGAGTCTGGGCACTCCTGGGTCCCCGAGTGCCTCCTGGGTTCCCGCCACCAGCCTTGGGCCGGATGAGGTGCCACCTTGTGCGTGGAAGCCCGCCCACAGGCAAGAAGCCCCCCTAAGGCCACAGCCGGGCCCGACCCTGCAGCCTGCCTGGCCAGCTGCAGCAACACGGAATGGGGGGTCTGAGTTGGCAGTCCCCACTCCCGAAGCCTCCGCTGGCATTTCCCCGAAGGGTTGGAGCCAGCTGTGCCTCAACAGCCTCCCTCCCTCTGGCCGGGGCACTCAAGACACACACCCACTTGTGTCCCCTGTGTCCCTGGAGGAAACAGCGCGTTTTGGGTTTTGGAGCGGGCGGGCCCCCCTCGGCTTCCATAGGACATTCTCCTGCGGAACCTGCCAGACCCTGGCTCTAGGATGCTGCCCAGGGGGCACTGCCAACTGACCCCAGGTGCTAGCTAGCGGTAGCGGCCTGTCACGGGGGGGGGGAGCACACACACTGACTGCACTGCCTCCCCAGGTTGCAAATGAGCCCTCCGGGAATCCTCGACCTAGGGGCTTGTGGGTGGGGCGATGCAGGGTGAAGGGTGGGGAGGTCTGCTGCTGGCACACCACCACTCTAGAAGCCCACTGCAGCTCTAATAGGGAGATGAGTTTGGAGCTCAGGCACAGGCTGTCCCAGCAGGGCCTCCTAAGGTTGGATGGACACGCCCGGGGTCCCTCAGCTGTTGCCTGCAGGACCAGAATCTGGGTACTCCTGCGTCCCCGAGCGCCTCCTGGGTTCCCGCCACCAGCCTTGGGCCGGGATGTGGTACCACGTTGTGCGTGGAAGCCCCGCCCGTATGCAAGAAGCCCCCTAAGGCCACAGCCGGCCCGAATATGCAGCCTTCCTGGCCGGCTGCAGACACAGAGACGGGAGGTCTGAGTTGGCAGCCCCCACTCCCGAAGCCTCCGCTGGCAGCTCCCCGAAGGGCTGGAGCCAGCTCCGCCTCAGCAGCCTCCCTGCCTCTGGCCGGGCACTGCCAGCCACACACCCACTTGTGTCCCCTGTGTCCCTGGAGGCCACTACACGTTTTGTGGTTTTGGAGCGGGCGGGCCCCCCTCGGCTTCCGTAGGCCATTCGCCCGTGGAGCTGCCAGACGCCTGGCTCTAGGAGGCTGCCCAGGCTGTGCTGCCAACTGCCCCCAGGTGCTAGCTAGCCGCGGTGGCAGGCCACGGGGCAAGCACACCACCTGCGGGTGTCCCTGGGACTCACACACTGACTGGCTGCCTCACCGGGTTACAATGAGCCCTCCGGGAATCCTCCCCCTAGGGCTTGTGGGCGGGGCCGATGCAGGGTGGGAGGGTGGGGAGGTCTGCTGCTGGCACACACCCACTCCTGAAGCCCACTGGGGCTGTAATAGGGAGCTGAACTTGGAGCTCGGGCATGGGCTGTCCAAGAGGCCTCATGAGAGTGGACGGACACGCCCGGGGGCCCTCAGGATTTGCCTGCAGGTCCAGAGTCTGGGCACTCCTGCAATCCCGAGTGCCTCCTGGGTTCCCGCCACCACCTTGGGCCAGGAGGAGGTGCCACCTTTTGCGTGGAAGTACCGTCCACAGGCAAGAAGACCCCTAGGCCCACGGCCGCGCCTGACTCTGCAGCCCCCTGGCCGGCTGCAGCTACAGAGACGGGAGGGCTGAGTTGGCAGCCACCACTCCCGAAGCCTCCGCTGGCAGTTCCACGAAGGGCTGGAGCCAGCTCCGCCTCAGCAGCCTCCCTGCCTCTGGCCGGGCACTGCCAGCCACACACCCACTTGAATCCACTGTGTCCCTGGAGGCCGCTACACGTTTTGGGTTTTGGAGCGGGCGGGCCCCCCTCGGCTTCCGTAGGCCATTCGCCTGTGGAGCCTGCCAGACCCCTGGCTCTAGGAGGAAGCCAAGGTGACGCGGGAAACTCACCGCAAGTGCTAGCTAGCGGCAGTGGCCGGCGGCGGGGTGAGCACACACACCTGCGGGTGTCCCAGGCCACAGACACTACTGCCGTGCCTGGTCAGTTTTCAAAGGAGCCCTCTGGGAATCCTCCCCCTAGGGGCTTGTGGTGGGGCCGACACAGGGTGGGAGGGTGGGGAGGGCTGCTGCTGGCACACACCCACTCCTGAAGCCACATGGGGCTGTATAGAAGATATGCTCGGAGCTCGGGCAATGGGCTGTCCAAGAGGGCCTCATGAGAGTGTACGGACACGCCCAGGGGCCCTCAGGTTTTGCCTGCAGGACCAGAATCTGGGCACTCCTGCATCCGGTGCGCCTCCTGGGTTCACGCCACTAGCCTTGGGCTGGGATGAGGTGCCACCTTGTGCGTGGAAGCCCCGCCCACAGGCAAGAAGCCCCCTAGGCCCACGGCTGCGCCCAAACCTGTAGCCTGCCTGTATGGGGGCAGCCACAGAGACGGGAGGTCTTAGTTGGCAGTCCCCACTCCCGAAGCCTCCGCTGGCAGTTCCATGAAGGGCTGGAGCCTGCTGCAGCTCAACAGCCAGACTCCCTCTGGCCGGGCACTGCAAGACACACACCCACGTGTGTCCCCTGTGTCCCTGAAGGCCTCAGCACGTTTTGGGTTTGGAGCGGACGGGCCCCCCTCAGCAGCTTCTGTAGGCCATTCGCCTGCGGAGCCTGCCAGACCCCTGGCTCTAGGAGGCTGCCCAGGTGGCTCTGCAACTTCCCCCAGGTGCTAGCTAGTGGCAGTGGCAGGCCACAGGGCAAGAACAAATGGTTTTCCCGGGCCTCACACACTGAGCCCTCTGGGAATCCTCCCTCTAGGGGCTTGTGGGTGGGGCAGATGCAGAGTGGATGGGGGGGGCTGCTGCTGGCACACACCCACTCCTGAAGCCCACTGGGACAGTCCAAGGGAGATGAGCTCGGAGCTCAGGCACAGGCTGTCCAAGCTGGGCCTCCTCAGTCTGGACAGAAATGCCCGGTTGCCCTCAGCTGTTACCTACAGGAACGGAGTCTGGGGACTCCTGCGTCTCCGAGAGCCTCCTGTTCCTGCCACCAGCCTTGGGGCTGGGAGGAGGTGCCATGTTGTGTTTGGAAGCCCCGCCCATAGGCAAGAATCCCCTAGGCCCATGGCAGCACCCAAACCTGTAGCCTGCCTGTCCAGCTGCAGCCACTGAGACTGGGAGGTCTGAGTTGGCAGCCCCCACTCCCGAAGCCTCCGCTGCCAGTTCCCCGAAGGGCTGCATCCAGCTGCAGCTCAACAGCCTCCCTCCCTCTGGCCGGGCACTGCAAGACACACACCCACTTGTGTCCCCTGTGTCCCCTGGAGGCCGCAGCGCGTTTTGGGTTTTGGAGCGGGGCGGGCCCCCCTCGGCTTCCGTAGGCCATTTGCCCGCAAAGCCTGCCAGACCCCAGGCTCTAGGAGGCTGCCCAGGCCGCGCTGCCAACTGAAACCAGGTGCTGGCTAGCGGCAGCGGCCCGCAGGAGGGGGAGCAGACACACCTGCGGGTGTCCCCGGGCCTCACACACTGACTGCCCTGCCTCCCCGGGTTGCAAATGAGCCCTCTGGGAATCCTCGCCCTAGGGGCTTGTGGGAGGGGCCGATGCAGGGTGGGAGCGTGGGGAGGGCTGCTGCTGGAACACACCCACTCCTGAAGCCCACTGGGGCTGTAATAGGGAGCTGAACTTGGAGCTCGGGCATGGGCGGTCCCAGCAGGGCCTCCTCAGTCTGGATGGACACGCCCGGGGGCCCTCAGGTGTTGCCTGCAGGACCAGAGTCTGGGCACTCCTGCATCCCTGAGCGCCTCATGGGTTCCCGCCACCAGCCTTGGGCCAGGATGAAGTGCCACCTTGTGCGTGGAAGCCCAGCTCATAGGCAAGAAGCCCCATAAGGCCACAGCCAGGCCCAACCCTGCAGCCTTCCTGGCCGGCTGAAGCCACAGAGACGGGAGGTCTGAGTTGGCAGCCCCCACTCCCGAAGCCTCCGCTGGCAGTTCCACGAAGGGCTGGAGCCTGCTGCGGCTCAACAGCCTCCCTGCCTCTGGCCGGGCACTGCCAGCCACACACCCACTTGAATCCACTCTGTCCCTGGAGGCTGCTACGCGTTTTGGGTTTTGGAGCGGGCGGGCCCCCCTCGGCTTCCGTAGGCCATTCGCCTGTGGAGCCTGCCAGACCCCTGGTTCTAGGAGGAAGCCAAGGCGACACGGGAAACTCACCGCAAGTGCTAGCTAGCGGCAGTGGCCGGCGGCGGGGTGAGCACACACACCTGCGGGTGTCCCCAGGCCACAGACACTACTGCCGTGCCTCGTCAGTTTTCAAATGAGCCCTCCAGGAATCCTCCCCCTAGGGGCTTGTGGGCGGGGCCGACGCAGGGTGGGAGGGTGGGGAGGTCTGCTGCTGGCACACACCCACTCCTGAAGCCCACTGGGGCTGTAATAGGAAGATGAGCTCGGAGCTTGGGCATGGGCTGTTCCAGCAGGGCCTCCTGAGGGTGGACGGACACGCCCGGGGTCCCTCAGCTGTTGCCTGCAGGACCAGAGTCTGGGCACTCCTGGGTCCCCGAGTGCCTCCTGGGTTCCCGCCACCAGCCTTGGGCCGGGATGAGGTGCCACCTTGTGCGTGGAAGCCCAGCCCACAGGCAAGAAGCCCCCTAAGGCCACAGCCGGGCCCGACCCTGCAGCCTGCCTGGCCAGCTGCAGCAACACGGAATGGGGGGTCTGAGTTGGCAGTCCCCACTCCCGAAGCCTCCGCTGGCATTTCCCCGAAGGGTTGGAGCCAGCTGTGCCTCAACAGCCTCCCTCCCTCTGGCCGGGCACTCAAGACACACACCCACTTGTGTCCCCTGTGTCCCTGGAGGAAACAGCGCGTTTTGGGTTTTGGAGCGGGCGGGCCCCCCTCGGCTTCCATAGGACATTCTCCTGCGGAACCTGCCAGACCCCTGGCTCTAGGATGCTGCCCAGGGGGCACTGCCAACTGACCCCAGGTGCTAGCTAGCGGTAGCGGCCTGTCACGGGGGGGGGGGGGGAGCACACACACTGACTGCACTGCCTCCCCAGGTTGCAAATGAGCCCTCCGGGAATCCTCGACCTAGGGGCTTGTGGGTGGGGCGATGCAGGGTGGAAGGGTGGGGAGGTCTGCTGCTGGCACACACCCACTCTAGAAGCCCACTGCAGCTCTAATAGGGAGATGAGTTTGGAGCTCAGGCACAGGCTGTCCCAGCAGGGCCTCCTAAGGTTGGATGGACACGCCCGGGGTCCCTCAGCTGTTGCCTGCAGGACCAGAATCTGGGTACTCCTGCGTCCCCGAGCGCCTCCTGGGTTCCCGCCACCAGCCTTGGGCCGGGATGTGGTACCACGTTGTGCGTGGAAGCCCCGCCCGTATGCAAGAAGCCCCCTAAGGCCACAGCCGGGCCCGAATATGCAGCCTTCCTGGCCGGCTGCAGACACAGAGACGGGAGGGCTGAGTTGGCAGCCCCCACTCCCGAAGCCTCCGCTGGCAGCTCCCCGAAGGGCTGGAGCCAGCTCCGCCTCAGCAGCCTCCCTGCCTCTGGCCGGGCACTGCCAGCCACACACCCACTTGTGTCCCCTGTGTCCCTGGAGGCCACTACACGTTTTGGGTTTTGGAGCGGGCGGGCCCCCCTCGGCTTCCGTAGGCCATTCGCCCGTGGAGCCTGCCAGACGCCTGGCTCTAGGAGGCTGCCCAGGCTGTGCTGCCAACTGCCCCCAGGTGCTAGCTAGCCGCGGTGGCAGGCCACGGGGCAAGCACACACACCTGCGGGTGTCCCTGGGACTCACACACTGACTGGGCTGCCTCACCGGGTTACAATGAGCCCTCCGGGAATCCTCCCCCTAGGGGCTTGTGGGCGGGGCCGATGCAGGGTGGGAGGGTGGGGAGGTCTGCTGCTGGCACACACCCACTCCTGAAGCCCACTGGGGCTGTAATAGGGAGCTGAACTTGGAGCTCGGGCATGGGCTGTCCAAGAGGGCCTCATGAGAGTGGACGGACACGCCCGGGGGCCCTCAGGATTTGCCTGCAGGTCCAGAGTCTGGGCACTCCTGCATCCCCGAGTGCCTCCTGGGTTCCCGCCACCAGCCTTGGGCCAGGAGGAGGTGCCACCTTTTGCGTGGAAGTACCATCCACAGGCAAGAAGACCCCTAGGCCCACGGCCGCGCCTGACTCTGCAGCCCCCCTGGCCGGCTGCAGCTACAGAGACGGGAGGGCTGAGTTGGCAGCCACCACTCCCGAAGCCTCCGCTGGCAGTTCCACGAAGGGCTGGAGCCAGCTCCGCCTCAGCAGCCTCCCTGCCTCTGGCCGGGCACTGCCAGCCACACACCCACTTGAATCCACTGTGTCCCTGGAGGCCGCTACACGTTTTGGGTTTTGGAGCGGGCGGGCCCCCCTCGGCTTCCGTAGGCCATTCGCCTGTGGAGCCTGCCAGACCCCTGGCTCTAGGAGGAAGCCAAGGTGACGCGGGAAACTCACCGCAAGTGCTAGCTAGCGGCAGTGGCCGGCGGCGGGGTGAGCACACACACCTGCGGGTGTCCCCAGGCCACAGACACTACTGCCGTGCCTGGTCAGTTTTCAAAGGAGCCCTCTGGGAATCCTCCCCCTAGGGGCTTGTGGGTGGGGCCGACACAGGGTGGGAGGGTGGGGAGGGCTGCTGCTGGCACACACCCACTCCTGAAGCCCACTGGGGCTGTAATAGGAAGATATGCTCGGAGCTCGGGCATGGGCTGTCCAAGAGGGCCTCATGAGAGTGTACGGACACGCCCAGGGGCCCTCAGGTTTTGCCTGCAGGACCAGAATCTGGGCACTCCTGCATCCGGTGCGCCTCCTGGGTTCACGCCACTAGCCTTGGGCTGGGATGAGGTGCCACCTTGTGCGTGGAAGCCCCGCCCACAGGCAAGAAGCCCCCTAGGCCCACGGCTGCGCCCAAACCTGTAGCCTGCCTGTATGGGGGCAGCCACAGAGACGGGAGGTCTTAGTTGGCAGTCCCCACTCCCGAAGCCTCCGCTGGCAGTTCCATGAAGGGCTGGAGCCTGCTGCAGCTCAACAGCCAGACTCCCTCTGGCCGGGCACTGCAAGACACACACCCACGTGTGTCCCCTGTGTCCCTGAAGGCCTCAGCACGTTTTGGGTTTTGGAGCGGACGGGCCCCCCTCAGCTTCTGTAGGCCATTCGCCTGCGGAGCCTGCCAGACCCCTGGCTCTAGGAGGCTGCCCAGGTGGCTCTGCCAACTTCCCCCAGGTGCTAGCTAGTGGCAGTGGCAGGCCACAGGGCAAGAACAAATGGTTTTCCCCGGGCCTCACACACTGAGCCCTCTGGGAATCCTCCCTCTAGGGGCTTGTGGGTGGGGCAGATGCAGAGTGGATGGGGGGGGGGCTGCTGCTGGCACACACCCACTCCTGAAGCCCACTGGGACAGTCCAAGGGAGATGAGCTCGGAGCTCAGGCACAGGCTGTCCAAGCTGGGCCTCCTCAGTCTGGACAGAAATGCCCGGTTGCCCTCAGCTGTTACCTACAGGAACGGAGTCTGGGGACTCCTGCGTCTCCGAGAGCCTCCTGTTCCTGCCACCAGCCTTGGGCTGGGAGGAGGTGCCATGTTGTGTTTGGAAGCCCCGCCCATAGGCAAGAATCCCCTAGGCCCATGGCAGCACCCAAACCTGTAGCCTGCCTGTCCAGCTGCAGCCACTGAGACTGGGAGGTCTGAGTTGGCAGCCCCCACTCCCGAAGCCTCCGCTGCCAGTTCCCCGAAGGGCTGCATCCAGCTGCAGCTCAACAGCCTCCCTCCCTCTGGCCGGGCACTGCAAGACACACACCCACTTGTGTCCCCTGTGTCCCTGGAGGCCGCAGCGCGTTTTGGGTTTTGGAGCGGGCGGGCCCCCCTCGGCTTCCGTAGGCCATTTGCCCGCAAAGCCTGCCAGACCCCAGGCTCTAGGAGGCTGCCCAGGCCGCGCTGCCAACTGAAACCAGGTGCTGGCTAGCGGCAGCGGCCCGCAGGAGGGGGAGCAGACACACCTGCGGGTGTCCCCGGGCCTCACACACTGACTGCCCTGCCTCCCCGGGTTGCAAATGAGCCCTCTGGGAATCCTCGCCCTAGGGGCTTGTGGGAGGGGCCGATGCAGGGTGGGAGCGTGGGGAGGGCTGCTGCTGGAACACACCCACTCCTGAAGCCCACTGGGGCTGTAATAGGGAGCTGAACTTGGAGCTCGGGCATGGGCGGTCCCAGCAGGGCCTCCTCAGTCTGGATGGACACGCCCGGGGGCCCTCAGGTGTTGCCTGCAGGACCAGAGTCTGGGCACTCCTGCATCCCTGAGCGCCTCATGGGTTCCCGCCACCAGCCTTGGGCCAGGATGAGGTGCCACCTTGTGCGTGGAAGCCCAGCTCATAGGCAAGAAGCCCCATAAGGCCACAGCCAGGCCCAACCCTGCAGCCTTCCTGGCCGGCTGAAGCCACAGAGACGGGAGGTCTGAGTTGGCAGCCCCCACTCCCGAAGCCTCCGCTGGCAGTTCCACGAAGGGCTGGAGCCTGCTGCGGCTCAACAGCCTCCCTGCCTCTGGCCGGGCACTGCCAGCCACACACCCACTTGAATCCACTCTGTCCCTGGAGGCTGCTACGCGTTTTGGGTTTTGGAGCGGGCGGGCCCCCCTCGGCTTCCGTAGGCCATTCGCCTGTGGAGCCTGCCAGACCCCTGGTTCTAGGAGGAAGCCAAGGCGACACGGGAAACTCACCGCAAGTGCTAGCTAGCGGCAGTGGCCGGCGGCGGGGTGAGCACACACACCTGCGGGTGTCCCCAGGCCACAGACACTACTGCCGTGCCTGGTCAGTTTTCAAATGAGCCCTCCAGGAATCCTCCCCCTAGGGGCTTGTGGGCGGGGCCGACGCAGGGTGGGAGGGTGGGGAGGTCTGCTGCTGGCACACACCCACTCCTGAAGCCCACTGGGGCTGTAATAGGAAGATGAGCTCGGAGCTTGGGCATGGGCTGTTCCAGCAGGGCCTCCTGAGGGTGGACGGACACGCCCGGGGTCCCTCAGCTGTTGCCTGCAGGACCAGAGTCTGGGCACTCCTGGGTCCCCGAGTGCCTCCTGGGTTCCCGCCACCAGCCTTGGGCCGGGATGAGGTGCCACCTTGTGCGTGGAAGCCCAGCCCACAGGCAAGAAGCCCCCTAAGGCCACAGCCGGGCCCGACCCTGCAGCCTGCCTGGCCAGCTGCAGCAACACGGAATGGGGGGTCTGAGTTGGCAGTCCCCACTCCCGAAGCCTCCGCTGGCATTTCCCCGAAGGGTTGGAGCCAGCTGTGCCTCAACAGCCTCCCTCCCTCTGGCCGGGCACTCAAGACACACACCCACTTGTGTCCCCTGTGTCCCTGGAGGAAACAGCGCGTTTTGGGTTTTGGAGCGGGCGGGCCCCCCTCGGCTTCCATAGGACATTCTCCTGCGGAACCTGCCAGACCCCTGGCTCTAGGATGCTGCCCAGGGGGCACTGCCAACTGACCCCAGGTGCTAGCTAGCGGTAGCGGCCTGTCACGGGGGGGGGGGGAGCACACACACTGACTGCACTGCCTCCCCAGGTTGCAAATGAGCCCTCCGGGAATCCTCGACCTAGGGGCTTGTGGGTGGGGCGATGCAGGGTGGAAGGGTGGGGAGGTCTGCTGCTGGCACACACCCACTCTAGAAGCCCACTGCAGCTCTAATAGGGAGATGAGTTTGGAGCTCAGGCACAGGCTGTCCCAGCAGGGCCTCCTAAGGTTGGATGGACACGCCCGGGGTCCCTCAGCTGTTGCCTGCAGGACCAGAATCTGGGTACTCCTGCGTCCCCGAGCGCCTCCTGGGTTCCCGCCACCAGCCTTGGGCCGGGATGTGGTACCACGTTGTGCGTGGAAGCCCCGCCCGTATGCAAGAAGCCCCCTAAGGCCACAGCCGGGCCCGAATATGCAGCCTTCCTGGCCGGCTGCAGACACAGAGACGGGAGGTCTGAGTTGGCAGCCCCCACTCCCGAAGCCTCCGCTGGCAGCTCCCCGAAGGGCTGGAGCCAGCTCCGCCTCAGCAGCCTCCCTGCCTCTGGCCGGGCACTGCCAGCCACACACCCACTTGTGTCCCCTGTGTCCCTGGAGGCCACTACACGTTTTGGGTTTTGGAGCGGGCGGGCCCCCCTCGGCTTCCGTAGGCCATTCGCCCGTGGAGCCTGCCAGACGCCTGGCTCTAGGAGGCTGCCCAGGCTGTGCTGCCAACTGCCCCCAGGTGCTAGCTAGCCGCGGTGGCAGGCCACGGGGCAAGCACACACACCTGCGGGTGTCCCTGGGACTCACACACTGACTGGGCTGCCTCACCGGGTTACAATGAGCCCTCTGGGAATCCTCCCCCTAGGGGCTTGTGGGCGGGGCCGATGCAGGGTGGGAGGGTGGGGAGGTCTGCTGCTGGCACACACCCACTCCTGAAGCCCACTGGGGCTGTAATAGGGAGCTGAACTTGGAGCTCGGGCATGGGCTGTCCAAGAGGGCCTCATGAGAGTGGACGGACACGCCCGGGGGCCCTCAGGATTTGCCTGCAGGTCCAGAGTCTGGGCACTCCTGCATCCCCGAGTGCCTCCTGGGTTCCCGCCACCAGCCTTGGGCCAGGAGGAGGTGCCACCTTTTGCGTGGAAGTACCGTCCACAGGCAAGAAGACCCCTAGGCCCACGGCCGCGCCTGACTCTGCAGCCCCCCTGGCCGGCTGCAGCTACAGAGACGGGAGGGCTGAGTTGGCAGCCACCACTCCCGAAGCCTCCGCTGGCAGTTCCACGAAGGGCTGGAGCCAGCTCCGCCTCAGCAGCCTCCCTGCCTCTGGCCGGGCACTGCCAGCCACACACCCACTTGAATCCACTGTGTCCCTGGAGGCCGCTACACGTTTTGGGTTTTGGAGCGGGCGGGCCCCCCTCGGCTTCCGTAGGCCATTCGCCTGTGGAGCCTGCCAGACCCCTGGCTCTAGGAGGAAGCCAAGGTGACGCGGGAAACTCACCGCAAGTGCTAGCTAGCGGCAGTGGCCGGCGGCGGGGTGAGCACACACACCTGCGGGTGTCCCCAGGCCACAGACACTACTGCCGTGCCTGGTCAGTTTTCAAAGGAGCCCTCTGGGAATCCTCCCCCTAGGGGCTTGTGGGTGGGGCCGACACAGGGTGGGAGGGTGGGGAGGGCTGCTGCTGGCACACACCCACTCCTGAAGCCCACTGGGGCTGTAATAGGAAGATATGCTCGGAGCTCGGGCATGGGCTGTCCAAGAGGGCCTCATGAGAGTGTACGGACACGCCCAGGGGCCCTCAGGTTTTGCCTGCAGGACCAGAATCTGGGCACTCCTGCATCCGGTGCGCCTCCTGGGTTCACGCCACTAGCCTTGGGCTGGGATGAGGTGCCACCTTGTGCGTGGAAGCCCCGCCCACAGGCAAGAAGCCCCCTAGGCCCACGGCTGCGCCCAAACCTGTAGCCTGCCTGTATGGGGGCAGCCACAGAGACGGGAGGTCTTAGTTGGCAGTCCCCACTCCCGAAGCCTCCGCTGGCAGTTCCATGAAGGGCTGGAGCCTGCTGCAGCTCAACAGCCAGACTCCCTCTGGCCGGGCACTGCAAGACACACACCCACGTGTGTCCCCTGTGTCCCTGAAGGCCTCAGCACGTTTTGGGTTTTGGAGCGGACGGGCCCCCCTCAGCTTCTGTAGGCCATTCGCCTGCGGAGCCTGCCAGACCCCTGGCTCTAGGAGGCTGCCCAGGTGGCTCTGCCAACTTCCCCCAGGTGCTAGCTAGTGGCAGTGGCAGGCCACAGGGCAAGAACAAATGGTTTTCCCCGGGCCTCACACACTGAGCCCTCTGGGAATCCTCCCTCTAGGGGCTTGTGGGTGGGGCAGATGCAGAGTGGATGGGGGGGGGCTGCTGCTGGCACACACCCACTCCTGAAGCCCACTGGGACAGTCCAAGGGAGATGAGCTCGGAGCTCAGGCACAGGCTGTCCAAGCTGGGCCTCCTCAGTCTGGACAGAAATGCCCGGTTGCCCTCAGCTGTTACCTACAGGAACGGAGTCTGGGGACTCCTGCGTCTCCGAGAGCCTCCTGTTCCTGCCACCAGCCTTGGGCTGGGAGGAGGTGCCATGTTGTGTTTGGAAGCCCCGCCCATAGGCAAGAATCCCCTAGGCCCATGGCAGCACCCAAACCTGTAGCCTGCCTGTCCAGCTGCAGCCACTGAGACTGGGAGGTCTGAGTTGGCAGCCCCCACTCCCGAAGCCTCCGCTGCCAGTTCCCCGAAGGGCTGCATCCAGCTGCAGCTCAACAGCCTCCCTCCCTCTGGCCGGGCACTGCAAGACACACACCCACTTGTGTCCCCTGTGTCCCTGGAGGCCGCAGCGCGTTTTGGGTTTTGGAGCGGGCGGGCCCCCCTCGGCTTCCGTAGGCCATTTGCCCGCAAAGCCTGCCAGACCCCAGGCTCTAGGAGGCTGCCCAGGCCGCGCTGCCAACTGAAACCAGGTGCTGGCTAGCGGCAGCGGCCCGCAGGAGGGGGAGCAGACACACCTGCGGGTGTCCCCGGGCCTCACACACTGACTGCCCTGCCTCCCCGGGTTGCAAATGAGCCCTCTGGGAATCCTCGCCCTAGGGGCTTGTGGGAGGGGCCGATGCAGGGTGGGAGCGTGGGGAGGGCTGCTGCTGGAACACACCCACTCCTGAAGCCCACTGGGGCTGTAATAGGGAGCTGAACTTGGAGCTCGGGCATGGGCGGTCCCAGCAGGGCCTCCTCAGTCTGGATGGACACGCCCGGGGGCCCTCAGGTGTTGCCTGCAGGACCAGAGTCTGGGCACTCCTGCATCCCTGAGCGCCTCATGGGTTCCCGCCACCAGCCTTGGGCCAGGATGAGGTGCCACCTTGTGCGTGGAAGCCCAGCTCATAGGCAAGAAGCCCCATAAGGCCACAGCCAGGCCCAACCCTGCAGCCTTCCTGGCCGGCTGAAGCCACAGAGACGGGAGGTCTGAGTTGGCAGCCCCCACTCCCGAAGCCTCCGCTGGCAGTTCCACGAAGGGCTGGAGCCTGCTGCGGCTCAACAGCCTCCCTGCCTCTGGCCGGGCACTGCCAGCCACACACCCACTTGAATCCACTCTGTCCCTGGAGGCTGCTACGCGTTTTGGGTTTTGGAGCGGGCGGGCCCCCCTCGGCTTCCGTAGGCCATTCGCCTGTGGAGCCTGCCAGACCCCTGGTTCTAGGAGGAAGCCAAGGCGACACGGGAAACTCACCGCAAGTGCTAGCTAGCGGCAGTGGCCGGCGGCGGGGTGAGCACACACACCTGCGGGTGTCCCCAGGCCACAGACACTACTGCCGTGCCTGGTCAGTTTTCAAATGAGCCCTCCAGGAATCCTCCCCCTAGGGGCTTGTGGGCGGGGCCGACGCAGGGTGGGAGGGTGGGGAGGTCTGCTGCTGGCACACACCCACTCCTGAAGCCCACTGGGGCTGTAATAGGAAGATGAGCTCGGAGCTTGGGCATGGGCTGTTCCAGCAGGGCCTCCTGAGGGTGGACGGACACGCCCGGGGTCCCTCAGCTGTTGCCTGCAGGACCAGAGTCTGGGCACTCCTGGGTCCCCGAGTGCCTCCTGGGTTCCCGCCACCAGCCTTGGGCCGGGATGAGGTGCCACCTTGTGCGTGGAAGCCCAGCCCACAGGCAAGAAGCCCCCTAAGGCCACAGCCGGGCCCGACCCTGCAGCCTGCCTGGCCAGCTGCAGCAACACGGAATGGGGGGTCTGAGTTGGCAGTCCCCACTCCCGAAGCCTCCGCTGGCATTTCCCCGAAGGGTTGGAGCCAGCTGTGCCTCAACAGCCTCCCTCCCTCTGGCCGGGCACTCAAGACACACACCCACTTGTGTCCCCTGTGTCCCTGGAGGAAACAGCGCGTTTTGGGTTTTGGAGCGGGCGGGCCCCCCTCGGCTTCCATAGGACATTCTCCTGCGGAACCTGCCAGACCCCTGGCTCTAGGATGCTGCCCAGGGGGCACTGCCAACTGACCCCAGGTGCTAGCTAGCGGTAGCGGCCTGTCACGGGGGGGGGGGGGAGCACACACACTGACTGCACTGCCTCCCCAGGTTGCAAATGAGCCCTCCGGGAATCCTCGACCTAGGGGCTTGTGGGTGGGGCGATGCAGGGTGGGAGGGTGGGGAGGTCTGCTGCTGGCACACACCCACTCTAGAAGCCCACTGCAGCTCTAATAGGGAGATGAGTTTGGAGCTCAGGCACAGGCTGTCCCAGCAGGGCCTCCTAAGGTTGGATGGACACGCCCGGGGTCCCTCAGCTGTTGCCTGCAGGACCAGAATCTGGGTACTCCTGCGTCCCCGAGCGCCTCCTGGGTTCCCGCCACCAGCCTTGGGCCGGGATGTGGTACCACGTTGTGCGTGGAAGCCCCGCCCGTATGCAAGAAGCCCCCTAAGGCCACAGCCGGGCCCGAATATGCAGCCTTCCTGGCCGGCTGCAGACACAGAGACGGGAGGTCTGAGTTGGCAGCCCCCACTCCCGAAGCCTCCGCTGGCAGCTCCCCGAAGGGCTGGAGCCAGCTCCGCCTCAGCAGCCTCCCTGCCTCTGGCCGGGCACTGCCAGCCACACACCCACTTGTGTCCCCTGTGTCCCTGGAGGCCACTACACGTTTTGGGTTTTGGAGCGGGCGGGCCCCCCTCGGCTTCCGTAGGCCATTCGCCCGTGGAGCCTGCCAGACGCCTGGCTCTAGGAGGCTGCCCAGGCTGTGCTGCCAACTGCCCCCAGGTGCTAGCTAGCCGCGGTGGCAGGCCACGGGGCAAGCACACACACCTGCGGGTGTCCCTGGGACTCACACACTGACTGGGCTGCCTCACCGGGTTACAATGAGCCCTCCGGGAATCCTCCCCCTAGGGGCTTGTGGGCGGGGCCGATGCAGGGTGGGAGGGTGGGGAGGTCTGCTGCTGGCACACACCCACTCCTGAAGCCCACTGGGGCTGTAATAGGGAGCTGAACTTGGAGCTCGGGCATGGGCTGTCCAAGAGGGCCTCATGAGAGTGGACGGACACGCCCGGGGGCCCTCAGGATTTGCCTGCAGGTCCAGAGTCTGGGCACTCCTGCATCCCCGAGTGCCTCCTGGGTTCCCGCCACCAGCCTTGGGCCAGGAGGAGGTGCCACCTTTTGCGTGGAAGTACCATCCACAGGCAAGAAGACCCCTAGGCCCACGGCCGCGCCTGACTCTGCAGCCCCCCTGGCCGGCTGCAGCTACAGAGACGGGAGGGCTGAGTTGGCAGCCACCACTCCCGAAGCCTCCGCTGGCAGTTCCACGAAGGGCTGGAGCCAGCTCCGCCTCAGCAGCCTCCCTGCCTCTGGCCGGGCACTGCCAGCCACACACCCACTTGAATCCACTGTGTCCCTGGAGGCCGCTACACGTTTTGGGTTTTGGAGCGGGCGGGCCCCCCTCGGCTTCCGTAGGCCATTCGCCTGTGGAGCCTGCCAGACCCCTGGCTCTAGGAGGAAGCCAAGGTGACGCGGGAAACTCACCGCAAGTGCTAGCTAGCGGCAGTGGCCGGCGGCGGGGTGAGCACACACACCTGCGGGTGTCCCCAGGCCACAGACACTACTGCCGTGCCTGGTCAGTTTTCAAAGGAGCCCTCTGGGAATCCTCCCCCTAGGGGCTTGTGGGTGGGGCCGACACAGGGTGGGAGGGTGGGGAGGGCTGCTGCTGGCACACACCCACTCCTGAAGCCCACTGGGGCTGTAATAGGAAGATATGCTCGGAGCTCGGGCATGGGCTGTCCAAGAGGGCCTCATGAGAGTGTACGGACACGCCCAGGGGCCCTCAGGTTTTGCCTGCAGGACCAGAATCTGGGCACTCCTGCATCCGGTGCGCCTCCTGGGTTCACGCCACTAGCCTTGGGCTGGGATGAGGTGCCACCTTGTGCGTGGAAGCCCCGCCCACAGGCAAGAAGCCCCCTAGGCCCACGGCTGCGCCCAAACCTGTAGCCTGCCTGTATGGGGGCAGCCACAGAGACGGGAGGTCTTAGTTGGCAGTCCCCACTCCCGAAGCCTCCGCTGGCAGTTCCATGAAGGGCTGGAGCCTGCTGCAGCTCAACAGCCAGACTCCCTCTGGCCGGGCACTGCAAGACACACACCCACGTGTGTCCCCTGTGTCCCTGAAGGCCTCAGCACGTTTTGGGTTTTGGAGCGGACGGGCCCCCCTCAGCTTCTGTAGGCCATTCGCCTGCGGAGCCTGCCAGACCCCTGGCTCTAGGAGGCTGCCCAGGTGGCTCTGCCAACTTCCCCCAGGTGCTAGCTAGTGGCAGTGGCAGGCCACAGGGCAAGAACAAATGGTTTTCCCCGGGCCTCACACACTGAGCCCTCTGGGAATCCTCCCTCTAGGGGCTTGTGGGTGGGGCAGATGCAGAGTGGATGGGGGGGGGCTGCTGCTGGCACACACCCACTCCTGAAGCCCACTGGGACAGTCCAAGGGAGATGAGCTCGGAGCTCAGGCACAGGCTGTCCAAGCTGGGCCTCCTCAGTCTGGACAGAAATGCCCGGTTGCCCTCAGCTGTTACCTACAGGAACGGAGTCTGGGGACTCCTGCGTCTCCGAGAGCCTCCTGTTCCTGCCACCAGCCTTGGGCTGGGAGGAGGTGCCATGTTGTGTTTGGAAGCCCCGCCCATAGGCAAGAATCCCCTAGGCCCATGGCAGCACCCAAACCTGTAGCCTGCCTGTCCAGCTGCAGCCACTGAGACTGGGAGGTCTGAGTTGGCAGCCCCCACTCCCGAAGCCTCCGCTGCCAGTTCCCCGAAGGGCTGCATCCAGCTGCAGCTCAACAGCCTCCCTCCCTCTGGCCGGGCACTGCAAGACACACACCCACTTGTGTCCCCTGTGTCCCTGGAGGCCGCAGCGCGTTTTGGGTTTTGGAGCGGGCGGGCCCCCCTCGGCTTCCGTAGGCCATTTGCCCGCAAAGCCTGCCAGACCCCAGGCTCTAGGAGGCTGCCCAGGCCGCGCTGCCAACTGAAACCAGGTGCTGGCTAGCGGCAGCGGCCCGCAGGAGGGGGAGCAGACACACCTGCGGGTGTCCCCGGGCCTCACACACTGACTGCCCTGCCTCCCCGGGTTGCAAATGAGCCCTCTGGGAATCCTCGCCCTAGGGGCTTGTGGGAGGGGCCGATGCAGGGTGGGAGCGTGGGGAGGGCTGCTGCTGGAACACACCCACTCCTGAAGCCCACTGGGGCTGTAATAGGGAGCTGAACTTGGAGCTCGGGCATGGGCGGTCCCAGCAGGGCCTCCTCAGTCTGGATGGACACGCCCGGGGGCCCTCAGGTGTTGCCTGCAGGACCAGAGTCTGGGCACTCCTGCATCCCTGAGCGCCTCATGGGTTCCCGCCACCAGCCTTGGGCCAGGATGAGGTGCCACCTTGTGCGTGGAAGCCCAGCTCATAGGCAAGAAGCCCCATAAGGCCACAGCCAGGCCCAACCCTGCAGCCTTCCTGGCCGGCTGAAGCCACAGAGACGGGAGGTCTGAGTTGGCAGCCCCCACTCCCGAAGCCTCCGCTGGCAGTTCCACGAAGGGCTGGAGCCTGCTGCGGCTCAACAGCCTCCCTGCCTCTGGCCGGGCACTGCCAGCCACACACCCACTTGAATCCACTCTGTCCCTGGAGGCTGCTACGCGTTTTGGGTTTTGGAGCGGGCGGGCCCCCCTCGGCTTCCGTAGGCCATTCGCCTGTGGAGCCTGCCAGACCCCTGGTTCTAGGAGGAAGCCAAGGCGACACGGGAAACTCACCGCAAGTGCTAGCTAGCGGCAGTGGCCGGCGGCGGGGTGAGCACACACACCTGCGGGTGTCCCCAGGCCACAGACACTACTGCCGTGCCTGGTCAGTTTTCAAATGAGCCCTCCAGGAATCCTCCCCCTAGGGGCTTGTGGGCGGGGCCGACGCAGGGTGGGAGGGTGGGGAGGTCTGCTGCTGGCACACACCCACTCCTGAAGCCCACTGGGGCTGTAATAGGAAGATGAGCTCGGAGCTTGGGCATGGGCTGTTCCAGCAGGGCCTCCTGAGGGTGGACGGACACGCCCGGGGTCCCTCAGCTGTTGCCTGCAGGACCAGAGTCTGGGCACTCCTGGGTCCCCGAGTGCCTCCTGGGTTCCCGCCACCAGCCTTGGGCCGGGATGAGGTGCCACCTTGTGCGTGGAAGCCCAGCCCACAGGCAAGAAGCCCCCTAAGGCCACAGCCGGGCCCGACCCTGCAGCCTGCCTGGCCAGCTGCAGCAACATGGAATGGGGGGTCTGAGTTGGCAGTCCCCACTCCCGAAGCCTCCGCTGGCATTTCCCCGAAGGGTTGGAGCCAGCTGTGCCTCAACAGCCTCCCTCCCTCTGGCCGGGCACTCAAGACACACACCCACTTGTGTCCCCTGTGTCCCTGGAGGAAACAGCGCGTTTTGGGTTTTGGAGCGGGCGGGCCCCCCTCGGCTTCCATAGGACATTCTCCTGCGGAACCTGCCAGACCCCTGGCTCTAGGATGCTGCCCAGGGGGCACTGCCAACTGACCCCAGGTGCTAGCTAGCGGTAGCGGCCTGTCACGGGGGGGGGGGGGAGCACACACACTGACTGCACTGCCTCCCCAGGTTGCAAATGAGCCCTCTGGGAATCCTTGCCCTAGGAGCTTGTGGGCGGGGCCGACGCAGGGTGGGAGGGTGGGGAGGGCTGCTGTTGGCACACACC
The DNA here is from genome assembly GCF_033115175.1 of Lepus europaeus. Classification (NCBI taxonomy): domain Eukaryota; kingdom Metazoa; phylum Chordata; class Mammalia; order Lagomorpha; family Leporidae; genus Lepus; species Lepus europaeus. The sequence goes on along the minus strand of NW_026909534.1, from coordinate 1,388,175 downwards.
CACTCCTGAAGCCCACTGGGGCTGTAATAGGAAGCTGAACTCGGAGCTCGGGCACAGGCTGTCCCAGCAGGGCCTCCTGAAGGTGCATGGACACGCCCGGGGTCCCTCAGCTGTTGCCTGCAGGACCAGAGTCTGGGCACTCCTGCGTCCCCGAGTGCCTCCTGGGTTCCCGCCACCAGCCTTGGGCCGGGATGAGGTGCCACCTTGTGCGTGGAAGCCCCGCCCGTATGCAAGAAGCCCCCTAAGGCCACAGCCGGGCCCGAACATGCAGCCTGCCTGGCCGGCTGCAGCCACAGAGACGGGAGGTCTGAGTTGGCAGTCCCCACTCCCGAAGCCTCCGCTGGCAGTTCCATGAAGGGCTGGAGCCTGCTGCAGCTCAACAGCCTCCCTGCCTCTGGCCGGGCACTGCAAGACACACACCCACTTGTGTCCCCTGTGTCCCTGGAGTCCACTATGCGTTTTGGGTTTTGGAGCGGGCGGGCCCACCTCAGCTTCCATAGGCCATTCGCCTGCGGAGCCTGCCAGACGCCTGGCTCTAGGAGGCTGCCCAGGCTGTGCTGCCAACTTCCCCCAGGTGCTAGCTAGCCGTGGTGGCAGGCCACAGGGCAAGCACACACACCTGCGGGTGTCCCTGGGCCTCACACACTGACTGGGCTGCCTCTCCAGGTTGCAAATGAGCCCTCTGGGTATCCTCACCCTAGGGCCTTGAGGGCGGGGCCGATGCAGGTTGGGTGGGTTGGGAGGTCTGCTGCTGGAACACACCCACTCCCGTAGCCCACTGGGGAGGTCCAAGGGAGATGAGCTCAGAGCACGGGCATGGGCTGTCCCAGTAGGGCCTCCTGAGGCTGGACGGAACCCTCCCGGGGGCCCACAGGTGTTGCCTGCAGGACCAGAGTCCAGGCACTCCTGCGTCTCCGAGCGCCTCCTGGGTTCACGCCACCAGCCTTGGGCCGGGATAGGTGCCACCTTGTGCGTGGAAGCCCGCCCACAGGAAAAATGCCCCCCAGGCCCATGGCTGTGCCCAATCCTGTAGCCTTCCTGGCCGGCTGCAGCCACAGCGATGGGAGGTCTGAGTTGGCAGCCCCCACTCCCGAAGCCTCCGCTGCCAGTTCCCCGAAGGGCTGGAGCCGGCTGTGCCTCAGCAGCCTCCCTGCCTCTGGCCGGGCACTGCCAGCCACACACCCACTTGTGTCCCCTGTGTCCTTGGAGGCCGCAGCACGTTTTGGGTTTTGGAGCAGGTGGGCCCCCCTTAGCTTCCGTAGGCCATTCGGCTGTGGAGCCTGCCAGACCCCTGGCTCTAGGAGGAAGCCAAGGCGGCGCTGCCAACTGAACCCAGGTGCTTGCTAGCGGCAGCGGCCCGCCTGATGGGGAGCACACACACCTGCGGGTGTCCCCGGGCCACACGGGACTAGAGGAGGAGCAACTGGGACAGAACCTAGTGCCTCAACTGAGGCTGGAACCCAGTGTGCTGGTGCTGCAATCATAGGATTAACCTAGTGAGCTGTGGTGCCAGCCAAATTATTCCATTTTTTGAAACATTTATCAATGGCATAGACTATAGTCAGAGCCAAAGTCAATTCCCTAGTCTTTGCTTTACTTGAATATTTTGCCATCTTAAAATATTTATATACTGGGCCGGCGCCGTGGCTTAACAGGCTAATCCTCCACATTGCGGCGCCGGCACACCGGGTTCTAGTCCTGGTTGGGCCACCGGATTCTATCCCAGTTGCCCCTCTCCAGGCCAGCTCTCGGCTGCGGCCCGGGAAGGCAGTGGAGGATGGCCCAAGTGCTTGGGCCCTGCACCCGCATGGGAGACTAGGAGAGGCGCCTGGCTCCTGGCTTCGGATCAGCACGATGCGCCAGCCGCAGTGGCCATTGGATGGTGAATCAACGGCAAAAAGGAAAAATTTTCTCTCTGTCTCTCTCTCTCACTATCCACTCTGCCTGTCAAAAAAAAAATTTATATACTTCAGAAAGAAGAAGTAGGTTGAAATATATTGAGACTTTTTTGAAAAAAGATTTTATTTATTTGAGAGGCAGAGTTACAGGGAGAGGAGAGATAGAAAAGTTTTTTTTTTTTTTTTTTTGGACAGGCAGAGTAGACAGTAAGAGGGAGAGAGAGAAGAAGGTCTCCCTTTTTGCATTGGTTCAGCCTCTAATGGCTGCTGTGGCCAGCAGGCTGCAGCCAGCACACCACACTGATCCAAAGCCGGGAGCCAGGTGCTTCTCCTGGTCTCCTATGCGGGTACAAGGCCCAAGAACTTGGGCCATCCTCCACTGCACTCCCGGGCCACAGCAGAGAGCTGGGCAGGAAGAGGGGCAACCGGGACAGAATCCAGCACCCCGACCAGGACTAGAACCTGGGGTGCCAGCGCTGCAGATGGAGGATTAGCCTATTTAGCTGCAGTGCCGGCCCCAGAAAAGTCTTCCATCCACTGGTTCACTCTCCAAATGGCCCAAACTGCTGGAGATGGGCTGATCCAAAGCTAGAAGCTTCTTCTGGGTCTCCCAGGCCATAAACAGAGAGCTGGATCAGAAGAAGAGCAACTGGGGCCAGTGCTGTGTCTTAGTAGATTAAGCCTCTGCCTACAATGCTGGCATCCCATATGGGCACCAATTTGAGTCCCAGCTGCTCCCCTAATGATCCAGCTCTTTGCTGTGACTTGGAAGAGCAGTAGAGGATGGCCAAAGTCTTCAGGCCACTGCATCCACATGGGAGATCTGGAAGAAACTTCTGGCTCCTGGCTTTGTATTAGCCTAGCCCCAGTTGTTTGTGACCATTTTGGGAGTGAACCAGTGGATAGAAGACCTTTCTTTCTGTCTCTCCATCTCTGTAACTCCACTTTCAAATAAACAAACAAATAAATAAATAAATCTTAAAAAGAAGAAGAATAGCATCCAGGAACACATACTGTTGCCCATGTGAGATGCTGGCACCATGGGTGTAGTGTTAGCCTACTATGCCACAGAGAGAGAGAGAGAGAGACCTTTAATCCACTGATTCATACTTCAAATGCCCACAGTAGCCAGGGTGGAACAAAGTCATAGCTGAGAGCCAAGAATGTAGTTCTGGCCTCTCATTTGAGATGCAGAAGCCTACTTGCTTGAGTTGTCAGCACTGACTTCTGGTGTCTAGATTTGCAAAAATCTAGAATTAGGAGCCAGTGCTGGAAGCACAGCCAGAAATGTTATTGTAGGACTAGGGCACTAGCATAAATGACTGCCTCACTTCTAGAATCTTTTGCCTTGCCATAGTTGAAACTACTAGACAGCCTTCTGGAAGCCATCCTGTTTGTATCATGACATCACTGATGGTTTCTTCTCTTTTTACTGGTATCTTGTTGATTCCATGCTGCAATTCACCTTGACAGGTTTGACCCTATCTGGTCTGACATGTCTGTTTCCTTCCAGCTTGTATTTCTTGCACAGTATATATACCACTATATCTATGCCCTGTTGAGTGTTTATTTGTAGCTGTCCAAATGGCACCTCATGCCACACAATTCTAAATTGAAAACCTGGGCTGACATTGTGACATTGTGGTATAGTGGGTTAAACAGCTGCCTAGGATGCTAGCATCCCTTATGGGTTCTGGTTTGTTTCCTGGTTGCTCCACTTCCAATCCAGCTCCCTGCTTACGGCCCCTGTGAAAGCAACAGAAGATGGTCCAAGTGCTTCGACACCTGCCACCCATGTTTGAGACCCAGATGAAGCTTCTGGCTGTTGGTTAGTCTGGCCCAGCTCCGCCTGTTACAGCTATTTGGAGACTGGAGCAACAACTGGAAGATCTTTCTCCGTCTTCTCCTCTCTCCCAAAACTATGTCTTTCAAAACAAATCAGTTAATCATTAAAAATAAATAAGATGAAAAACACATAATTTATTTTCTTTTTAAATATTGCTACCAAGTATCCTTGACCCAAATCATCAGAATGAAAATTTTCCTGGAATGCTCTTCTGTCTTTTTTCCCCAGAAACCTTTTAGTTAAGGAATACAAACTTCAAGCTTTTCATAATTAAAACTTTAAGAAAACAGTGATTCTTCCAACCATACCCACCCTCCCACCCACACTCCTACACGCTTTCTTTCTCCTCCTATTTGCATTCTTATTTTTCACTAAGATCTATTTTCAAATAACTTTATACACATATGATTAATTATACTAATTAAATATTTCAACAAATAATATGAAAAAAACTCTTCCTCAATAGTTGAGACAAGGGCTATTCAGTCATTGCTTCTCAAAGTGTAAATTTCATTTTTATAGATTACCTTAGGTGCTCTATTAGTTATCACAGATCAGGGGGAACATATGGTATTTGTCCTTTCTGGACTGGCTTACTTCACTAAGTATGATGTTTTCCAGTTTTATCCATTTTGTTGCAAATTAAATGATGTTTTTAACCTTTGTCAGTATTCCATGGAGCACATATCCCATAAGTTCCTTTTTAAAAAATGATTTATTTATTTATTTTTTTAGCGAAATACTGATTTTAATTAAACATAATAAGGTAAACTCTAGGCATCATCATCTTCCAGTCTAAAAATTAGCAAAAACTGTTGAAACAAGGCACAGTTTTTTCCGCATACTTGTTCCGTGGCTCCAGTTACAAAAAAAATAATAATAATAATAAAATAACTTTTAATGAAAATGTTGAACATAAAAATAGAAGTCTTAGGCCGGCGCCGCAGCTCAGTAGGCTAATCCTCTGCCTTGCGGCGCCGGCACATCAGGTTCTAGTCCCAGTCGGGACACCGATCCTGTCCCGGTTGCCCCTCTTCCAGGCCAGCTCTCTGCTGTGGCCAGGGAGTGCAGTGGAGGATGGCCCAAGTTCTTGGGCCTTGCACCCCATGGGAGACCAGGAGAAGCACCTGGCTCCTGCCATCGGAACAGCGCGGTGCGCCGGCCGCAGCGCACCAACCACGGCGGCCATTGGAGGGTGAACCAACGGCAAAAAGGAAGATCTTTCTCTCTGTCTCCCTCTACTGTCCACTCTGCCTGTCAAAAAAAAAATAGAAGTCTGAGATTTTAAAAAAAAGATGTATAAAAAGCCCCACAAAACTCATCAACGTTGTCTCTTATCCTACAAAATAGCACCAGTAAGAAGAGTAAAAGGTGTTAAAAATCGTCACAGACAGCATTTCTGAAATGCAGCCTACTTAGCCTGGCCTCCCCTTCCTCTAAAAACATGGGATAAAAAAGGATTCTAAAATCTGCAGGGGAGGGGCGAGCTGCTGCTGCACATCCCCTGGCCATCTCTTAGATGAGAGGAAAGTGAGAACCTGTGCTTTCACCCCTGGCTGTAGGGGCAGGATGAGGCCTGAGGGTTGGAGTGGGGGGGGCATCATGTGGGAGGTCCCTCCTTCATGCCCCTCACACAGGAAGAGGGGACAGCCAGGACTTGTCTACATAATATGGCAGCTTATACAACACAACCAGCCCACCCCTTCCTGAGGTCCCCTGAGAAGTGTCCTGCACTTACTGGGAGGGACTTAGCTACAAGTGGCCCCTGCCCTTGGGTGTGTGGGGGAAAACAGCCCTGTACATGGTGATGACGTCATCCCTGCTGACAGTCACCATTGTGGAAAATACAAAGGTCCTGACAGCAGCCTCCAGTCCTTGCACCCCTTGCAAGAGGAGAATGTGCCAGGTCAAAATCAAGACCAACATTTACATCCATTCCTGTTGCTAGCCCTAGAGACAACCCAGGCCCTGAAAAAGAACCTTCGCTACATGTCTCAGAACACAGAGGGGCAGGCTTTGTTAAAAATCTGGTTTACAGTTGCTGTCTTGAGCCATCTGCCAGCAACAACCCAAATATTGGAGAGCTGTCGGCACTGTGGTTTTGGTATCTTAGCCATCGTTTCCTCTGAGCGGTAACCCAGGCCGGGGGAGAAACTACCTACTTCAAGTTTTTAACATTTAGAAGTAAAAATGAGCACCGTGTGTGGTCGCTCTCAGCAGCCAGGTCTGAACTGTGCACAAGCAGGTGGCACCTTGCGGTCCCCTGGAAGAGACAGGGTCAGGCGGCTCTGCTCCCACCAAGCAGGAGAGAACTGAGGTACACGGTGAGACCCCACCAGCTGAACTGAGGCAGGGCAGAGCCTGGTGCTGCCCCTGCGTGCACCTGTGCAGGACTATTCACAGGCAAAGTAGTCCTTCAGTGGGGGATTTATTTATTATTTATTTGAAAGTCATAATTACACAGGACAGGCAGAGAGAGAGAGAGAGTCATCCATCTGATGGTTCACTCCCCAGTTGGCCTCAACAGCCAGAGCTGCACTGATCTGAAGCCAGGGACCAGGAGCTTCTTCCAGGTCTCCGATGTGGGTGCAGGGGCCCAAGGACTTGGGCCATCTTCTACTGCTTTCCCAGGCCATAGCAAAGAGCTGGACTGGAAGTGGAGCATCCAAGACTCACCAAACCAATGCCCATAGGGGATGCTAGCACTGCAGGCAGCCGCTTTACACACTACACCACAGCACCGGCCCTGATAATCTTTTTCATCTGTATTTCTCAGCATGGCACTGATTTTGGTAGAACTTAACCTTCAGATCTCTCTTTTTTGCTTTCTTTGGACATTCATAGGCTTCCCAACTTTCCTTTTTTTCTCATGGTAATCCAAATGATACTCATATTTTATGGTGTAATTCAATAGTCATAATGTTCCATGTTGCACTCAAATCCAGAATCTTGAATAATGCCAGGCCCCCTTGTTCTCCCCAGGGGTAGCTACCCTTGGCCCCTAGACCCTTTCACAGAGAAATAAGTTATGTGCTTTCTGTGTACCCCATGTAGAGGCTTAGAACATGAGGGGGAATCATAGCAATCTGCCCATTTTGGGGGCAGAAGTAGGGAGAGACCTCTGAGTTCACACGAGACACTCTTCACAGAGGCCTTGATTATGCACCCTTGCTGCACATGTCTCTGCCCTCTGCAGTGTCCTTCCTCTGCAATCCCACTGTATCCATTGGCAAGGACTCTCAGGGTTAGATTGCTTAGGTGTTGTGTTTCCTCTGTATCACTCTTGGCCTCTCTACAGCTTAAACCCTCCATACTTTTTTGTCAGTAATGTTGCTTCTGACAAAATAAAAAATAGACTTAGATATATGTTTGCATAATTTTAGATGGGGTCAACTTTTTGAGACATGATGTTTTAATCTTGCCTTTTATGATTTTTGAAAGCCATGTTTTATGTATATTTCATTCTCCTTTCCTTTGGCCAATTTTGAGCATTTAGAAGCATTTACTTGGGGTCTATTTAACCCATTCACATATTGAACAGTGTTGTCATTGCCATAACCTTCAGTTATCAGTTACTTGAGAGATGACAGATTGCTCTTGATTCCCAAAGGATTGCTTGTACTTTTTATAAGAACTGGAGGAGGCAACCTTAAACAATAATATATAAAATAAGAATACTCTCTGACTCCTATTACTTGTCCAGCATGGTCATGTTTCATCTTTTTTTAATGATTCATTTATTTATTTGAAAGGAAGAGTTACAGAAAGAGGAGAGAGATTCTATCTGCTGATTCATTACACAAATGGCTGCAATGACTGCTGCTATGACAGTCTGAAGCCAGGATTCTGGAAGAATCTTCCACATCTCCTATAAGGACCATGCCCTTGGCTCATCTTCTGCTTTCTGAGATACCTCAGCAGGGAACTGGATTGGAAGTGGTGCAGAGAGGCTTGAACACGCACCTATATGGGATTCCAGTGTTGCTGGCAGTGGGTTAACCTTCTATACCACAGTGTTGGCTCCAATATTATTTTATTTTATTGAACCACCCAAATAGGAGTTTTCATGGGGATTCTTTGAGTCTTGCAGGTATAAATTGTGTGCAAGTAATAATTTTTTTCAAGATTTAAAGGTTAAGCTATAGCCTGAATCCAATATGGGTACCAGTTTGAGTCTGGCTGCTCCACTTCTGATCCAGCTCTCCTAATGCACCTGGGAAGGCAATGGAAGATTGCCCAAATCCCTGGGACCATGTAGCCATGTGGGAGACCCAGCAGAGCCTCCTGACTCCTGGCTTCAGTTGATTCCAGCCCTGGCTTTTGCAACTGTTTTGGGAGTGAGCTAGCAGATGGAAGATCTCTCTCTGTGTCCCACTTCCTCTCTCTCTAACCCTGACTTTCAATTAAATAAATATTTTTTACCAAAGAAATATTTTAAAATGTATTTTCTCAATGCCTTTGTTGATGATCATGAAATTTGTTTCAGTAGACCTCTGAATATCATGAAATATGACAGGGGTACTTCATAAATGTTTGGGAAATAGAATTGAGATGTAAATTATTTTTTGGTGCTGCAAATCTTGAAACCATATATACTCAATAATTTTTTTTAAATGTATTTATTTGAAAGACAAGAGTTACAGAGAGGGAGAGCCAGAGGGAAGAGAAGTCTTCCATCCACTGGTTCACTCCCCAAATGGCCACAAGGGCAAGACCTGGATCAATCTGAACTCAGGGGCTAGGAAATTTTCCAGCTGTCCCATGTGGGTGCTGGGCCCCAAAGACTTGACCATCTTCCACTGCTTTCCCCGTCCATAACAGAGAGCCTATTGGAAGTGGAGCAGTCAGGACTTGAACCAGCACTCATAGGGGATGCTGGCACTGCAGACAGCAGCTTTACCCACTATGCCACATAGCTGGCCCCAGATTTTTTAATATTGAGATTTTCATTATCCCTGGAATAAACATTAAAATTCCTTCTCTCCTGTCCTTTTTTTATTATGTCCTTCCCTACCAGTAGGTGTCAGAGTTTCCTCAGATCCTGTTCACATTCCTTTTCACATTATGTTATCCTGTTCTTTATGATATTTCATTCACTCTGATCACTGATATTCTGCTACTTAATCTCTACACTGAACTCTACCTCATGTTTCTAGGTGCATTTTGTTGATCCTGACATAATTAACAACAGAAACTTCAAACACAATGTGTCCAATTTCAGTCTCATGTCTTTTCATCATATTCTTGCTGATTTTTTTCCCAATTTCAACATCCTATGCTAGTGCCCACGCAGTCTTTCATACATACATCATGGAATTGAACTCCACTTTTGATCCTTTGCCCAGCCAATTATAACTGAATTGTGTTCTTGTTTCCTGTCTTTTTTTTTTTAATTTTTGACAGGCAGAGTGGACAGTGGAGGGAGACAGAGAGAAAGGTCTTCCTTTTTGCCGTTGGTTCACCCTCCAATGGCCGCCGCGGTAGGTGCGCTGTGGCTGGCGCACCGCGCTGATCCGATGGCAGGAGCCAGGTGCTTCTCCTGGTCTCCCATGGGGTGCAGGGCCCAAGGACTTGGGCCATCCTCCACTGCACTCCCGGGCCACAGCAGAGAGCTGGCCTGGAAGAGGGGCAACCGGGACAGGATCGGTGTCCCGACCGGGACTAGAACCCAGTGTGCCGGTGCCGCTAGGTGGAGGATTAGCCTAGTGAGCCGCGGCGCCGGCTGTTTCCTGTCTTTTCTGTTCAGTATTCTTACTACTATATCTAAAGGTTAGTGGTCATGTCTCTTTTTGATTTCTCCTCTAATTCTTCCTCTCTGTGACTCCATTCTCTTTCCAGAGTTTGGCTCTTAAAATGCAAATCTTCTGAGGGTCGGTGATGTGACATAGGTTAAGCCTCTGAGTGTGGTACCAGCATCCCATATGGGTTCCCATTTGTGTCCTGACTGCTCATCTTCTGATCTAGCTCTCTGTTTGTGTCCTGGAGAAATAGTAGAAGATGGCCCAAGTGCTTATGACATGCACCTACATGGGAAAGCTTGAAGGAGCTCTTGGCTCCTGGCTTCTAAGTGACTCAACTCTGACCATTGAGGCCATTTGGGGAGTGAAGGAGAAGATGGAAGACCTCTCTCTCTCTCTCTCTCTCTCTCTCTCACTGTCTCTCTCTCTCTTTCTCTCTCTGCCTACAACAAAGCCATCCAGTCCTGGGCTTTTCTTTTTTTGGGAGGGAGTTTAGTACTCATTCAATTTCTGTCTTGGTTATGGATCTGTTTCAGTTTTCTATGTCTTCATGGCTCAATTTAGGTAGGTTTGTTGTGTCCAAGAACCTATCCATTTTCTAGGTTTCCCAGTTTGTTGGCATACAGCTCTTTATATAATTTCTGATGATTCTTTATATTTTTGGGTGTCTGTTGTTACAATTCCTTTTTCATCTCTAATTTTAGTGATTTAGGTCTTCTTTTTTTTTTTTTTTTTTTGGTTAGTTGGTCCAATGGTGTATCAATTTTGTTTATTTTTTCAAAAAACCAGTATTTGCTTTTGATTACTTCTGTGTAATCTTATGATCAGTTTTTGGAATTCCATTCCTTGATCTTCTTCTATCTCATCATCTTCACAATCTAGTACTGAAATGCTGTTCTTTTGGGGGTGTCATGTTGTCTTTCTTATTGTTTCTTGAATCGGTTGGTTTGTTGTTTGGCATTTGCAAATTAAACTCTGCTGGGTTGAATATTATTTCGTTCAAATATACTTGGAATCTCAGAATGTGATTTTATTCTGAAATAGAATCTTTGCATAGGTAAGTAACTAAACCAAGACCTTTCAAGATCAGAATGGGCCCTAAATTTAATGTGTTTTTTCTTAATATTTTTTATTTATTTGAGAGGCAGAGGTAGAGGTAGAGAGAGAAAGAGAGAGAGAGGGAGAGAGAGAGAGGGAGAGAGAGAGAGAGAGAGAGGTCTTCTACCTGCTGGTTTGCTCCCCAGATGGCCACAGTGGCTAGAACTGTGCTGATCCAAATCCAGGAGCCAGGAGCTTCTTCCAGGTCTCCCATGTGGGGGCAGGGGCCCAAGGACTTGGGTCATTTTCTACTGATTTCCCAGGCCACAGCAGAGAGCTGGATCAAAAGTGGAGCAGCCAGCACTCGAAGTGGTGCTCATAAGGGATACTGGCACTGCAGGTGGAAGCTCCACCTGCTACGCCACAGTGCTGGCCCCCAATATGTATTGTTTTTATAAGCAGGTCATATAGGGACCAGTGCTGTGACACAGAAGTTTAATCTCCACCTGTGGCACCAGCATCCCATATGGGCACCGGTTCTAGTCCCGGCTGCTCCTCTTCCAATCTAGCTCTCTGCTGATGGCCTGGGAAAGCAGTAGAAGATGGCCCAAGTCCTTGGGCCCCTGCACCCATCTGGGAGACTTGGAGGAGCTCCTGACCCGTGGCTTTGGATCAGCCCAGCTCCAGCTGTTGCCACCATTTGGGGAGTCAACCAGCAGATGGAAGATCTTTCTCTCTGTCTCTGCTTCTCACTGTCTGTAACTCTACCTGTCAAATAAATAAAATAAAATATTAAAAAAAGAAAGCCATATGAGGACACACAGAAGAGAGATGTCATGACAACAGGGGCGGAAATTAGAGAGATACAGCTTCTAGCCACTAAATGCCAACGACTGCAGGAAATCATCAAAAGCTAGGTAAAGGCAAGGAGGCATTCTTCTCCAGAGCCATTAGAAGGAACTTGGCCCTGCCGACACACTGATATCAGACTTCAGGCCTCCAGTACAGAAAAAGAATATATATTTATTCCACATTTTTATATGCCTATCCCATTTTAGTTGTTTTAAGTTACCTATTTTGTCATAATTTTATGGCAGCATAGGAAACAATACACATTCAAATGCTTCTATCTTTTACTCTGAAACATCAGATTCTGCATTTATTCACTAGCAAGGCATTAATCTTTCAGTCTGTCCTTCTCCAAGATAAATCTGCATTGCTTCAAACATTTTTGATGTAGCACAGTTACTACAACCTGGTTGATTCTGTATCCTGCAACTCTATGGAATTCATTTTTGGATTTAATAGTTTTTTTTTTTAATTTTCCTTTTTAAAGATATATCTATTTTAGTCCAGCCACCACCTGCCATTCCGCTATACCATGTGTACACTGATTAGAGAGTCCTGGCTCCTCTACTTCCTATCCAGCTTCTTGCTAATGCACTAGAAAATCAGGGGAAGATGGTTCAGGTGCTTGGGCCTCTGCAACTCATGCTTCTGGCTCTCCAGCCATGCCACTGTAGACATGTGGGCAGTGAACCAGGATCAAAGATCTCTCTATCTCCCTGTAACTCTGCCTTTCAAATAAATGAAAGAAATCTTGAAAAATATTTATTTGCTATGTTTGCTTGCTATAATATTTATTTGAAAGGCAGTTACAGAGAGAGAGAGAGAGAGAGAGAGAGAGAGAGAGAGAGAGAGAATCAGTTTTTCCATCTGCTGGTTCACTTCTGCAATAACCAGGGCTGGGACAGGCCAAAGCCAGGAGCCAGGAGCTTCTTCCAGGTCTCCCACGTGGTTGCAGGGGCCCAGACACTTGGACTTTGGACCCAGGTGTATTACCTGAGAACTGGAATGGAAGTTGAGCAGATGGAACCCACACTGGTATCCATATGAGATGCTGTCATTACAGGAGGCCACTTAACCTCCTCTGCCACAGTGCTGGTCCCTATTTGTCTTAAAAGCAGGAGACTCTGAGATAGGCAGAGATAGATGGGGAAAGAGAGTGAGAATGCGAGTTTATTTCTTAAATGGCTACTACAACAGCCAGATCTTTGGCAGGCTGAAGCCAGCAGCCAGAAAATACATCATTGTCTCTTACACTGGGTAACAGGCACATAAGGCTTGGACCATCCTCTACTGCTTTCCCAGGCATATTAGCAAGAAACTAGATCAGAAGCAAAGTAGCTGGGATTAGAGCTGGTGCTCTGATATGGGATGCTGGCAACACAAACAATGGCTTGACATGCTGCACAATTCAGGACAATGAATAGCCTCTCATGGAATCATTAGGGTTTCTAAATAGCTAAGTTCCAGTTTTATTTCTTTTTGTCACTAATTGCTCCCACTACATGTTTCAGTCCTATACACAATTGAGGTGATGAGAGCAGACATCCTTGTATTTTTGTTGTTACAGGAAATGTCTTTCTTTTTTTTAAGATTTATTTATTTATTCCAAAGTTAGAGTTACACAGAAAGAGGAGAGGCAGAGAGATAGAGGGGTCTTCCATCTGCTGGTTCACTCCCCAGATGGCTACAACAGCTAGAGCTGTGCCATCAGAGGCCAGAACCCAGGAGCTTCCTCCGGGTCTCCCACATGGGTGCAGGGGCCCAAGAACTTGGGGCCATCTTCTACTGCTTTCCCAGGCCACAGCAGAGAGCTGGATCAGAAGAAAAGCAGCTGGACTAGAACCAGCACCCATATGGGATGCCGACACTTCAGGCATTAATCATTCAGGCTTTAATCCATTGCACCAAGCGCTGGCCCTGGAAATGTTTATATTTTCAAGGAGTCAGGAGAAACAGAGAGAAATATTCCATGCTCTGGTTTATTCCTGATGGCTGCAAAGGCCAGCCTTGGGCCAGCCCAAAGACAGGGGCTTCTTTTGGGGCTCACATGGGTTACAGGGGCCTAAGCACTTGGAGAATCTCCTGCTGACTTTTCCTGGTCATTAAAAGGGAGCTTCATCAGAAGTGGAGCATCTGGGACACAAACCAATGCCATATGAGAGGTTGGCATTAGATGGTGACTTTACCAAGTATTCCACAATGTCTGCCTGAGAGGAAAAGTTTTCAAATTTTCACTGTTGACTGTGGTGAGCTTGTCATTTATGGCCTTTATTTTATTGAGATACATTTCTTTTTTAAAAAGATTTATTTATTATTTGAAAGTCAGAGTTACACAGAGAGAGGAGAGGCAGAGAGATAGAGGGAGGGAGGGAGGGAGGGAGGGAGGGAGGGAGGGAGGGAGGGAGGGAGAGGTCTTTCATCCAATGGTTCACTCCCCAGATGGCTGCAATGGATGAGCTGTGCCGATCCAAAGCCAGCAGCCAGGAGCTTCTTCTAAGTCTCCCACACAGGTGCAGGGGCCTAAAGACTTGGGCCATCTTCTACTGCTTTCCCAGGCCATAGCAGAAAGCTGGATAGAAAGTGGAGCAACCGGGTCTTGAACCAACACCCATATGGGATGCCAGTGCTTCAGGGCATGGTGTTAACCTGCTGCGCCACAGCGCTGGCCCCTGAGATACATTTCTTGTACACTTAATCTCTTGACAGTTTTTTCCTTTATCAGGAAAACAGGAATTTCACCAAATGCTATTTTTGCATCAACTGGCATGATCAAATGTTTTTTCCATTTAAAAAATTTATTTTCATTTAATTTTTTAAAATATTTATTTATTTATTTAATTTTTATTTATTTCTGACAGGCAGAGTGGATAGTGAGAGAAAGAGAGACAGAGAGAAAGGTCTTCCTTTTTGCCGTTGGTTCACCCTCCAATGGCCTGCTGTGGCCAGCACATCTCGCTGATCCGAAGCCAGGAGCCAGGTGCTTCTCCTGATCTCCCATGCGGGTGCAGGGCCCAAGCACTTGGGCCATCCTCCACTGCCTTCCCGGGCCACAGCAGAGAGCTGGCCTGGAAGAGGGGCAACTGGGATAGAATCCGGCACCCCAACCGGGACTAGAACCCGGTGTGCCGGCGCCGCAAGGTGGAGGATTAGCCTGTTAAGCCATAGCGCTGGCCAAAATATTTATTTATTTAAAAAGCAGGTTTACAAAGAGACAGAGGCAGAGAGAAAAAGAGAGAGGGATCTTCCATCCACTGGTTCATTCCCCAAATGGAGATAATGATCAGAGCAGGACTGATTTGAGGCTAGGAGCCAGAAGCTTCTTCCAGGTGCCCCACATAGGTGCAGGAGTACAAGAGGTTGGGCCCTCTTTTGCTTATTTTCCAGGCCATAGTAGAGAGCTATGTCAGAAGTTGTGTAGCAGGCACCTATATGGAATGCTCTCCCTCTCCCTCCCCTTCTCCCCCACTCCCCCTCTCCCAGTTGGCAACTGGCCCCAAGATTTAATAATTTTTAACACTTTGCTATATGCAATTCATATGTCGATGTAATACGTTCATGTTGCATCACACTTTTTTTAAAGAGTTATTTAATTTATTTGAAAGAGTTACAGAGAGAGGTAGATACAGAGAGAGAGGTCTTCCATCCGCTGGTTCACTCTCCAGATAGCCACAATGGCCAGAGCTGTGCTGATCTGAAGCCAGGAGCCAGGAGCCTCTTCTGGGTCTCCCATGCAGGTTCAGGGACCCAAGGACTTTGTCACGAGTGCATATTGTCATGTAGCTCAACAGTAGCAAGTGCAACATAACTACTTGGCCTGAGCACATAACTTAACATAACTACTTAACACACTTATCAATATCACTAGTATCACTATCAGTAATATAATTACTATCACTTAGTATAACTTATAGCTGACTTAACACACTTGCTGAATTACTTAGCTTAACACAACTACTTACCTTAATATATACCTAACTTAACAATATCACTTATTGGCCAGAAAATCAATATTCTTACACCACAAGTCACAACAAACACTATTAAAGTAATCTCAAGTACTATCACAATGAACAACACAAGCACAGCGAAAGATTCAATACATGACATTGGTTTGCTACGTATCTAGGCTTGCATCACTGTCGTGAATGTGTTTCTCCTGTGGGGAGTGTGCAGTGTCCAGGGTTCAACATCCCAGCAGGGACGGTCCTCAGATCAGTCACTTCCAGGCAGCAGGCCTGGAGTTCTCAGATGAACGGGGAAGTGTGAGGCAATGGGTAGGTGATAAGATGGTGAGGTGGTGAGGTGAGGCGATGACTCGGGTAGCACAATGACAGCCCTGCTACTAGTGCATGGCGGCGAGGCAGTGAGGTGGCAAGGTGGCAGCTTCACTGGTCAGGCAGGGCAGCACAGTAGCAACACAGCAGCTCCGCTGGCCTCTGGATCCCATTGTTGCCTTGTACCGCATAGCTAGAAAGCTAACCAGCTGACTCTTCGGCTCAAAGTGTGAGGAGATCCAGAGGTTCGCATGCACTGGGCCATACACACACACACACACACACTCACAGAGACAGTGGATATTACAGCTCAGGGACAGCTCTGCAGGTCGGCTTGTGCTGCTGTCTGCTCCATGACAGTAGTGGGCTGCCTCTTCAGCTCTGGATGTGTGGAGATCCAGAGGTTCACACATACCAGGCCCTTGGTTCAGTGGCAAAGCCAAAAGTGTTACAGCAACTTTTATTAGACAGGAACTAGACAGGAACAGGGCAGCTCATGCGGCTAAGGCCACTCAGGAAACTGTGGCTGGAATGGCTCAGGAACGGGTGCAGCTCAGGAAGCTGTGGCTCAGACAGGTCAGGAACGGGTCAGGAACTTGTCAGTGACAGATCAGTGACAGCTCAGCTCCGCTCCGCTCTTCTTTCTTCTGCTCCCAGTGGTTTCACACAGGCCATGGTCCTTGAAAAGATGAAGAGCAGTGCAAGGGTTCCCCTTTTTATCCCCATTTTCTGGCAGTCCTCCAGCTTGCCATCCCCTGACTTGTCCAATCAGTGCTGTTTCCTCCTTGCTTATGTTTGAACAGTCCAGTCTGTGTGGGTAGGAATGTATTGCCTATAGCACACTGTTATCTGACTGACCAGAGATGTCTGCTCGGTATGATTAGGAGCATCTCCCTAACAGCCATTAGGTATTGCATCAGCTCCTGACTTATCATGAATAACTGCACTTTACTTTCTTGTGTGGCTAGTGGTAACTTTTTACTTTTTACTGTGGAGTTTCCACAGTTCACCTCCTTTCCAGGTAGCGGTGATCCGTGACTTATTTTGAGACTCCTGTGGGATTACCCACAGACTTGGGCCATCTTCCACTGCTATCTCAGGCCATAGCAGAGAGCTGGATCAGAAGAGGAGCAGCCGGGACTAGAACTGATGCCCATATGGGATGCCAACACTTCAAGCCAGGGCTGTAACCTGCTGTGCCACAGCACTGGCCCCATGTCACACTTATTGATTTGTATATCTTGAAATGTGCTTGTGTTTTATGAATAAAAGTTGTGGTAAATGATCCTTTTATTTTTCATATGTTTAAGATCATATCATTAGCAAGCAGAAAACTAGCCCTTTTATTTGCAAGTTTTACTTTCTTATCCAATTGCTTTGATGTGAATCTAAGTGTTAGATTCAGCAGATGTGAGAGTGCGTATCTTTATCTTGTTCTTGAACTTTGAGGGATACTTTTCACCAAGAATAGTGTCATCTTTAGCCTTGTCGTTTCTGGCTTCTATTATAATATGGTATATTTTTTTCTATCCCTAATTTCTTTCCTTTTTAATGATTTATTTAATTATTTAAAAGACAAAGTTACAGAGAGAGAAGCAGAGAGAGACAGAGAGAAAAAGAAACCTTCCATCCACTGGTTCACTCCCCAGTGGCCACAATGGTTGGCGCTAGTCCAGGCTAAAGGCTGAAGCCAGGAGGTTCTTTGTTGTATCCCATGAAGGTGGTAGCTGAAGTGTTGCAGTTGGGATGTGAATCAGCACCATGTGGGATTCTGGCATCACAGGCAGCAGTTTTAACTGCTTTGTACAATGCTGACCCCTCTTGCAGTTCTTATAGTCTTTTTTTTTAAAAAAAAAAGTTTATATACTTCATTTATAAGGCAGAATTACAGAGAGAGGGAGAGACAGAGATCTTCCATTCACTAGTTCAACTCTCCAAATGAATGCCCAACTGATGGCAGGGCTGGGCCAGGTCAAAGCTAGGAGCCAGGAGCTTCATCCAAGTCTCCAACATAGGTGCAAGCAGTTGGGTCATCCACAGCTGCTTTCCCTGGCATATTAGCAGAGACCTGGATCAGAAGTGGAGCAGCTGGGACTTGAATCAGTGATAATATGGGATGCTGATGCTGTAGACAGTTGCCTAACCATCTGTACTGCAACACTGACCCTGTCTCTCTCTCTCTTTTTTAAAGATTTATTTATTTGATAGTCAGAGTTACACAGAGAGGAGAGAGGCAGAGAGAGAGAGAAAGAGAGAGAAAGAGAGAAAGAGGTCTTCCATCCGATGGTTCACTCCCCAGATGGCCACAACAGTTGGAGCTTTGACAATCCGAAGCCAGGAGCCAGGAGCTTCTTCCAGGTCCCCACTTGGGTGCAGGGGCCCAAGGACTTGGGCCATCTTCTACTGCTTTCCCAGGCCATAGCAGAGAGCTGGATCAGAAGTGAAGCAGCTGGGTCTAGAACCGGCACCCATATGGGTTGGCAGTGCTTCAGGCCAGGGCGTTAATCTGCTGCACCACAGCATCAGCCCCTGGCTCTGTCTCTTGAATTTTTTAAATAATGAATCTGGGTTGGTTTTGCCAGATGCTTTTTTCTTTGCAACTGTTACAGAATACAAAATTAAGAGAATTTATATAACCTAAGAACCAATTTTTGAAAAACAAATTCTAGCAGAAAAAAATAAATATATAGGAGTGAATTTAATCTAGGAAGATAATTACCTGAATGCTGAAAATTTTATAATATTGATAAAAGAAAATACAAGAGAAATAATTGAAACATTACTCAAGTTCATCAATTAGAATAGTATTAGGATATTCTTACTATCCAAAGCAATATACAGACTCAATGCAATTGCAAAGTTTCAGTGTTATTCTTTAACAAAACTTTTTTAAAGATTTATTTGAAAGAATTGCAGAGAGACAGAGAATGAAGTGTTCCATCCACTGGTTCACTCCACAGAGGGCCGCAAAGGCTGGGGCAGGGTGCTGATCCAAAGCCAGGAAACAGGATTTCTTCCAGGTATCCAAGGACTTGGGCCATCTTCCACTGCTATCCTAGACCATAGCAGAAGGCTGAATCATAAGTGGAGTAGTCGGTACTTGAACTGGTACGCGTATGGGATGCTGGTACTGCAGGTGGTGGTTTTAGCCACTGAACCACAGTGCCAACCAGCCCGTCTTTAACAAAATATTTTAAAGTCCCCAAATTGTACAGAACTGTGAAGGATAATGAATAGTCAAGTCAATATTGAAGTAAAAGAAGAATGCTGGAATGGTCACACTACTTAATATATTTTACAAAGCTATAGTAATCAAAATAGCATGTCACTGGCATTAAAGCAGATACACTAAGCAATGGGCAGAATAGAGAACAAGTCATTAAACTATAGCCAATTGATTTTTAAGGTGTCTAGAACAGATGATGAAAAATGAGTAGTTTCTTCAATACAAGATGTTTGGAAAAGTCAACCTATTTTTTGCATTTGAAGAGAAATTATCCAGATAACATCAAGAGCCTAGAGTGCTTCATGAAATTTATGGAGTAATGTGAGGGTATTTTAAGGATGAAAAGAGAGGAGGTTGTAGGCATTTCTTTAATTTATTTATTTGCTTACTTATTAATTAACAGAGAGAGAGGGAGAGATCTTCCACCTGCTGTTTCACTTCCCCAGATGGTGGCATCAGCCAGGGCTTGATCATGCCAAATCCAGGATCCAGGAGCTTCTTCATGGTCTCCTGCTTGGGTGGCTGGGACACAAGTACTTGTGTCATCTTCCACTGCTTTTGCAAGGCCATTAGCAAAGTGTTGGATTGGAAGTGCAGCAGCCAAGACTAAAACCAGTACTCATATGGGATGCTGGAGTCATAGTTGGCAATTTCACCTGTTACACCACAACAGCAGCTGCTGTAGGTGTTTCTTTAAGAAAAAACTCCCTAGTTCTGGGTTTAGCTGTAGTGATCTTCTGTATAAATAGAAGGTTTACACAGCCAGCTTCTGCATAGCTTTATCTTGCAGGTGCATCACCATTCTACATCAGTAATAAATGCAACATGCTAGCATTTCTGTACCTCAAATGAAACCAGAGAAATTAGTGATTTTTCTGCCAGAAAACTTTCCGTTGAAAACCAGGAAGAGTCATTGATTAAGACTTTGTGTGCATGGGCTTCCACTTTAGTGTAGAGGATAAAGCCACTGCTTGCCTTGGCAGCATCATATGGGCATGGGTTTGAGTCCCAGCTGCTCCACTTCTGATCCATCTTTCTGATAATGCACCTGGGAAATGAGCAGAGGATGGCCCAAGTCCTAGGCTCCTGCAACCACTTGGGAGACCTGGAAGAAGCTCTTGGCTCTTGACTTGGGTGGGCCCATCTCTGGCTGTTGCAGCCATTTGGGGAGTGAACCAGCAGATGGAAGATCTCTCTGTCTCTCCCTCTCTCTCTTTGTAACGCTATCTTTCAAATAAATAAATAAATATTTAGCAAAAATAAACAAGACTTAGAATGAGGCCAGACATTGCATTTTAAGACATGTTGAGTTAGGAAGCAGTCCACACAGCAGACTCATAGAATGACAATCATTTTAAATAGCATATAGATGTAGCATTAGGTGTGAGAATATTAAGTATCATATCTAGTTCCCATCTCTTTTTCAAGATGGGAGAGCACTCTAGAGATTATAGTTCTAGCAGAGTCTTTTTGTGTCAGTTACTTCCATCATTCATTAAAAATCTTTATTTATAACTTTTTTGCTTTATCTAATTTGCTTTAGAATTCACACCAGTGACTCACTGCATCTTGACTTTTGTTTCTTCCTTGTGTTCAAGATCTATTTCTGAAATCTCAGCTGATCAGTCATGTTCCATCTGTCTCTTGTTGCAAAGTTGTATTTGACCTGGTTTTTCATGCAGACCCATGTCAAGATAGAAACATTTGATGAGAAGATGTCAGTGTAAATATGTTTTTAGTCACATTTGATTAACAATGAAGATTTAGGAGTGGTCTTCAGGCTAACTTTATCTGTAGTCCATTGTTAAACTTAGATCTATCTGTTCTGTATACAGAAGTCATCGCCCTGAAGTACCTAGCCAGGATTATTTTGCTGGGAATTGTACTTCTATAGAAGTAAGCCATTCAATAGGCCCAAAATTCAAAATAAAAGTGTTTAACAAAACCAACCAGATGATAACAAATTGAGTTACATCTATGCATATAAGCTATGCAGAAGTTATATGTTAAAACAGTGAACAAGGTTACAAGTGAATAGCAGAATACCATAATTAACATCACATAAGTACACAAGAAATGACTATTAACCTCAGTGAAAGTTTTCAGGCCCATGAACATGGGATGGTATTGTGGCCCAGTGTTTCAGCTGCCATCTTTGATGCCTACATCCCATATGAGTGCCAATTTGAGTCACTTCTGATTTGACTCCATGGTAATGGACCTGGGAAAGCAGTAGAGGATGATATAAGTGCTTGGACCCCTGTCACCCATGGGGAAGACTCAGATGAAGTTCCTGATTCCTGGCTTCAGCCTTGCCCCATTCCATATATTGCAGCCATTTGTGGAAGACCTCTCTTTCTCTGTCTCTCCCTCTTTGTCTGTATTTCTGCCTTTCAAATAAATGAAAAATTAAATATTTTAAATAAAACAAGAACAATGAACAGAGTTGTGATCTGAAAGAAGGGGTATTACAGTGTGCTAGCTACTTACATTAAATACGTATAATGTCTGGTCCAGAAATTCTAAAAGTTTAAAATTGAATCCAAGACAGGCTTATGTTTTCTTTTTTAACTGCAATATCTGGTATTTTCAAGTTTTGGGGTTCATTAAGAAGTGACAACTCTATTCACTAATTGCAAGGCTAGGAGTTCATCATGCCAGATATTCTGTGCATAATCTTTGTGTTTGCTAATGTTTTCAAGGATATTGTGGTATGATGATAATAGATTCTTCTTTTTTTAAAATTTATTTATTTTTATTTGAAAGCCAGAATTACAAAGAGGCAGAAGCAAGGGGGAGAGAAAGATGTCTTCCATCTGCTTGTTCACTCTTCCAAATGGCCACAATGGCCAGTGCTGGGCTGATCTGAAACCAGGAGCTTCTTCTGATTCTCCCACACTGATGCAGGGGTCCAAGGGCTTGAGCCATCTTCCATTGCTTTCCCAGGCCATAGCAGAGAGCCAGATCAGAGATGGAGCAGCCGGCACCTGAATCATTGCCCATATGGGATGCCAGCACTGCAGGTAGCAACTTTGCTTGCTATGCCACAGTGCCAGCCCTGATAATGGATTCTTACTGAGATCATACAATAACGTTGCCACAAGAAATCAAAAAAGTTTTGCATGTTAGAGGAATCAAGTAGGTGGAAAAGTAAACATTTCCATCTGTTTACAAAACTATACTAAAGTATATTAACCAATAGAAATTGTAGAAATCTTCCTGAATCTAGATGAAACACTGAAATGCAGAACCAAAAATTTTTAAATAAAAGCATAGAAATCCATAAATATGATTCATTCAATCTCATTTAACTAATTCTTGTTTGAATTCCACTAGCAGGTTTTTTGAAAGAATTATTTTATTTATTTGAAAGACAGTTACAGAGAGAGACAGAGACAGAGAGAGAAAGCACTTCCATTTGTTAGTTCACTCCCCAAATGGCTGAAACAGTTGGTGCCAAGCTTATCTGAAGCTAAGATCCAGGAGCTTCTTCTGGGTCTCCCATGTGGATGTAGAGGCCCAAGGACTTGAGTCATCCTCTGTTGCTTTCTCAGGAAGATGAATAGGAAGCTGGATCAAAAGTGGAGCTCCCAGGACTCAAACTGGTGCCCATATGTAATGCTGGAGCTTCATGCCAGGGCTTTAACCCACTGTGCCACAGCACTGGCCCCTCTACTAGCAGTTTAATGGGGTTTTTAGTTTTTTCTTTCCCTCAGCATTCTGGAAATTATTGTCTAAAGTAGCCTAAGATCTGTATTTAAGAATTTTTTTGTTAAACTGATTTCAAGTGTTTTTAGAGAATACAAAATTATGGATGGCACAATCTTTAAATATACATGGTTAAAATGAAATTGATTAATTGACATGAGCCACTTACATTCATTCCATACAGCATGTTACAAAGCAACTAAAGAGAGTGTCATCATTGTGGCATAGCATGTTAAGCTGCCACCTCTGATGCCGGCATCCCATATGGGTTGCTCCACTCTGATCCAGCTCCCTGCTAATGCACCTGGGAAAGCAGCAGAGGATGGCCAAGTGTTTGGGCTCCTGCACCCTTTTGGGAGGTATGGGTGATCCTGTCAGACTGCCTGCCTTGCCCATGCAGGAGGTTGAAAAGGCATGGTGCACCATGCCTCCCAGGAGTGACCCCATGGCCTCCCTCCTGGCAGGCAATGGGATCCCTGGGTGCATTTCCCTTAACCACCACCAATCAGATAAACTACTCCTGGGTGTGGCCCAGGCCCACCTGGAAATCTACTCTTCCAGCTTAATGGAGAAGCATAGCAGTGCCAATGTCAGCTTCATCCTGTAGAATTAGTATTGCCCTGAATTAGTTATGCTCCCGCTGCCTGCCCTTTCAAAAGTATACATGGTTGTTAATAAAGCAGACATGATCACCAAAGCCTGGCCCATCCTTGGCTATTGTGGCCCTTTGGGGTGTGAACCAACAGAAGATCTGTCTCCCTCTGTCTTTTCTTCTCTGGAATTCTGCCTCTCAAAAAAATAGATAAATCTTTTTAAAAGGAAAGAAAGAAACGGAATGAGTTTACAAACCTATTGTCTCCCGTCCCGTAGGCCTCTGGGTCTCCTTTTTATCAAGATAACCATCATGACTGATAACAACACAACAGAATTATCAGATTTTAAAACTTATATAACTTTTAGGAAATTTATATATCAATGGTATATCTATATTAATATAATTTAAAATTGAGCATAATTTCATGACAGTACTTTACATACAATCTAAATTGCATAATCATCTATTACCTCTACAAGATAGGATATATCCTTTGAAACATCAAGGGTTCCTGTTGGAACTCTCAAAGTGAAAAAATTTAGAACCTTGATTCTGAGAAATCTGTTAAGGATGCCAAAGGGGCTTAAAATATTTGGTCAAAATAAACTCCCTATTAATTTTGAAATAACATCCATCCACTTAGAGTGATTCAACCAGTTATAAACCAGATTTATTTTATCTGATTTTTTTTAAAGATTTACTTATTTGAAAGAGTTACACAGAGAGAGAAGAAAAGGCAGAGAGAGAGGTCTTCCACTTGCTGGTTCACTCCCCAATTGATCACAATGACCAGAGCTGTGCTGATCTGAATCCAGGAGCCAAAAGCTTCCTCCCACTTGGATGCAGAGGCCTAAAAACTTGGGCCATCTTCCATTGCTTTCCAAGGCCATTGGCAGGGAGCTGGACCAAAGTGGAACAGTTGTGACTCAAATCAGCACCATATGGGATGCTGAGTCAGATGGCAGTTGTACCTGGTACACCACAACACCAACCACAACACCAACCCTGTAGGCATCTCTTTAAATAAAGTTCCTAGTCTTGAGTTTAGCTGTAGAGATCCTCTGCAATTTTTTTTCAGCTGGTACTAAACAATTCAGCTTTTATTAATTTATATCTTGCATCTTAAAAAGGAAACAAACAAAAAATAGATGAGTTAGCAGAGCCTGGAGAGCTCCCTGCACAAATGCAGACAGAGGCAGACAGGATTCAGGAAGCTGGATGAGCACAAGGAGGCAGCACCCTCCGGGAGAGGGCCTGGACCCAGGGGTGCCTCAGGATCTGGGCCAGGGGCAGCCACTCTGACGGCTGGGATCTCAGAAGCCTGGATATCAAGTCTCGGGCTCCCAAAGACATTGTTACAGGAAACTTCACATCCACCTTAAGGATGCGTCTGTATGTCTCTGTGAGAGATACTCTCAAAGGGTGAATTTCCCACCAGCAGCTCGTAGCAGAGCACCCCAAAGTGTTGCACTGCCAGTTTCTGCACAGATTTTTTTAAAGATTTATTTATGTGGAAGGCAGAGTTATAGAGAGACAGAAGCAGTGAGAGATCTTCCATCTGCTGGTTCACTCCCCAGATGGCTACAATGGCCAAAGCTGAGCTGATTCAAAGCCAAGAGCCTTGGTGATTCTTCCAGGTCTCCCATACAGGTGCAGAGGCCCATGTATGTGGGCCATCTTCCTCTGCTCTCCCAGGCCATAGCAGAGACCTGGATTGGAAGTGGAGCAGCTAAGACTCAAACCAGTGCCCATATGGGATGCTGGCACTGCAGGTGGCAGCTTTGCCCACTATACCACAGTGCCAGCCCCTCTGCACAGCTTTATCCTGCAGTTGCATCACCATTCTATATCAATGAAACCAAGAACACACTACTATTTCTATACCTATAATGAAAGCCAGAAACATTAATAATCTTTCTTCCAGAAAACTTCCAGTCCAAACCAGGAGTAGAGTTATGAATTCAGGCTTAGTGTGGATGGGGCTGGCACTATTGTGTGGAGGGTAAAGCCACTGTCTGCTTCACCAGCCTGTGTCCTAGATGGGCACAGGTTCAAGTTTCAGCTGCTCCACATCTGATCCATCTCCACGCTGAGATACCTGAGAAAACAGCAGAGGTTGGCGTAAGTGCTTGGACCCCTGCACCCACTTGGGAGACTTGGAAGAAACTCCAGGCTCCTGACTTCAGGTCAGCCCAGCTCTGGCTGTTGCAGGCATTTGGGGAATAAACCAGCAGGTGGAAGATATTTCTGCCCCCCCCACAACTCTGTTTTGCATGTAAATGAATAAATCTTTATATTAAAAAAAAACCTTAGAGTTGGTCTAGACATAGCATTTTAAGACATGTTGAAAACACTTTGCCAGTGTTTAATGTGCAAAATCACACTCTCCAGTCTTATCTATAGAACAAAGATGAATAGCTAGATTTCATATGAATGGAACAGAGATATGGACTAGCTACAAAGAAAGTTTGGGTAACACAGATTTCTGTATACCTTTTCCATCTTTCTTGAACCCAGGGAAGGCCCAAAATATGTCTTTAATCAATATTCAGACCATCAACATCCCTCTTTCCTAACTCAAGTCAGTGTGAATTGTGACTCTTACTTTCTCCTAGACATAGGCATGGGTGAGGGCTTTGAGTTTAGCATTCTGTACTAAGATACCTTGTAGCAATGCTACTCCTTCCCAAGTTTCCTGGGGAGTTACTGATGCATATTCAGCATGTGATTCTTGTCTGTGAAACTGTTTCCACCCATGATTGTTTCTAGTCTGTAGTTTCTAAAGCAAAGGACATTTCTTCCAAGGGCCATCTGTATATCTATACCATTATTCACAGGCCATACCAAATTATCAATGTAAGATTTAGCCCAGGGGCCAGCACTGTGGTGTAGTGGCTAAAGCCGCTGCCTGAAGTGCTAACATCCCATATGGTCACTGGTTCAAGTCTTGGCTGCTCCACTTCTGACTCAGCTCTCTGCTATGGCCTGGGAAAGCAGTAAAAGATGATCCAAATCCCTGGGCGCCTGCACCTGCTCAGGAGGCCCAAAAGAAGCTCCTGGATTCTGACGTTGGATTGGCCCAGCTCCTACCACTGTGGCCATGTGGGGAGTAAAACAGTGGATGGAAGACCTCTCTCTCTCTCTCTCTCTCTCTCTCTCTCTTGCTCTCTCTCCCTCCCTCTGCCTTTCAAATAAATAAATAAAGATTTAGCCTGCTATAGTTTATTGGATTTCAAATCCCATTTCAGTTTCCATAGCAGGGTCAGACCAGGTGATTTCACGGGCTTTTTATGGCCTACACTATGGATGTTCCCTACTTCTGCTAAAGGGACATTTGTTAGATCCAGCCTGCTAGTACACACTTGTTGAATGTCATGATTATTCACATATATGTGTCCCAGAGGGGTCTCGTGGCAAGATGGGTGGACTATCTTCTACTGCTTTCCCAGGCAATAGCAGAGAGCTGGACCAGAAGTGGAGCAGCTGGAACTCAAAGCTGTGCCCATATGGGATGCCGGCACTGCAGGCAGTGGCTTCACCTGCTATGCTACAGTGCCAGCCCCACTTTTATATAATTTCTATGACATTTATATCAATAACATATCCATGTTAATATAACAACATTTAGCATGATTTTGTATAATAGAACTTTATATAAAATCCAAATAGACTAAGTAGTTATTGCCTCTATAAGATGAGATGCATATCCTTTGACATATCCAAGGGTCCAGCTAGAAATCTCAAGGTCAAAATGCTTACAACCTTGATCCTGAGAAATCCTATCAAGAATGCAAAAAGGGCTTCACATGTTTGGTCAAAGCTTTTCTTGTCATGGAATCCTCTCTGGATTTGGGGGACCAAAAGTTGGGAATTTCTTACACCCAGGGGGCTGAAGCTCATGGCTCTAAGGCAATCACCATGCTGAAAAATTATTATATTGACTCCTCAGGTATCCTAGTCTCTACTGTGGACAGCATATTGATTGTCAGAGTGCTTTGCTTGCACACTAGAGTTTCTCACCTGATTTCACCCCGATATAAAAGTTGTAGGAAATCATGGGAGTAGCCATTAGGAGCTTAGGTCTTGAGACATCACCAGACACTGGGTTCCACATTCCCCTTCCTTCCCACAACTAAGTTCAGCTAAGTCAAAGAAAAAGGGTAGCTCTTTGTATTTTCTTTCTGAAAACATCAATGCTAAACACATTTAAGTGAAGTCTTCTTTAGAAATTTCAAGTTGGATGGGCTGGCACCATGGCTCACTTGGTTAATCCTCTGTCTGCGGTGCTGGCATCCCTTATGGGCACCAGGTTCTAGTCCCAGCTGCTCCCCTTCCAGTTCAGCTCTGCTGTGGCCCGGGAAAGCAGTGGAGGATGGCCCAAGTGCTTGGGCCCTGAACCTGCATGGGAGACCAGGAAGAAGCACCTGGCTCCTGGCTTCAGATTGGTGCAGGTCCGGCCATTGTGGCCATTTAGGGAGTGAACCAAAAGAAGGATGACCTTTCTCTCTGTCTCTCTCTCTCACTGTCTATAACTCTACCTGTCAAATAAAAAAGAAGAGAAAGGAAAGGAAAGGAAAGGAAAGGAAAGGAAAGGAAAGGAAAGGAAAGGAAAGGAAAGGAAAGGAAAGGAATTTCAAGTTGGAGAGAGAACATTTATCCAAGTTCTATGATCTAGATATCTGATTATTTTTAGCATCTTTGAGCAAGAATTGTTAATGAGCTTTTCATCTTCAATCACCAAAGTCCTTCTTGAAAATCCCATGTCCCACTCTCCCTTTGTCTGACCCCCATTCATATTAGGCATCTGCGTGAACACATGGGACAGCACCCAACATTGCACATACGGTTGTCATTATGACCCACAACCTGCATACATTAACCAGAATCTCATCTGGTGGTCTCTCAGCATCACCCACCCAGGTTGCTGCACTCAACTCAGGCTCATCTAAGTTCAGAGGAGCATAAGGGGAAGAGCATGCAGTCAGGAGGCCACACTGCCTTGCAGGGCTACCCCTGCCACATCACCTTCTGAAAATATTGTTGCTATGGCAACTTTCCAACCTTGAGGCCAGTGCTTCATACTTCTTCTGACTGTAGGTCTACACACATCCCTTGGCCTCATCAGGCAGTCCAGGAGCAGACTCGCTCCATGCATACTGCAGTGCTGGCCAGGCAGAGGCAGGATTAGCTCAAACCACTGCCACCAGTCATCCCTGATGTGTCAACAGCGGCAGCCAGTACCACGAGGCCACAGCTCACAACACGTCTTCAGGCCTTCTGTGAGCATCCTACTCTGTGGGCAGATGTGTGATGCGGCAAGCCTCTGATCTTCTGCTGGACCCTTTGACCAATGGGCTCTAGAGGGGCAGGGCTTTCCCTCCCCAAATGTTTTCTACACTGTCAAGACAGTGCCTGCCCAACTCTGGTCTTAGGGGATTTGTCATTGCTAGAGCACTTCTGAAGTGTGAACAGGATTTTCTATTTATTTTTTCTGCTTTGTAAGGAGGACTCTATGGTTGAGCATGACCAAAGTCCTCTGCCTCAGTTTTCTCCCCTTCAAGTACACCCATAAGGTGAGAATAGATTCATGAGCCTTCCATTTACATGATACCTCAAGATTCTGTTCATTCAGCCATTCACATTCACATGTGCCCTGTGATGTGGGGCTATGGGAGGTCTGGTGGCTTGAGAGGTTTATGCTAAGAAGACAAGGCCAGAAAAGAGCCTTCCTATGAAAGAGGGAATCTCAGGGTTAAAAAGATTCTGGCTTCAAATGTGGGGAGCTCCCACAGTCCCCTCAGCCAAAGCCAGAGATGATTTTCTCTTTCTTGGTTATGCCTCTCTGCAAAGACATGGACACTAGGATAGAAGTTGGGAGATCCCAGCCTTGTCCAGGTTAATGATTGGTTTGACAGCCTGCCAGTCAAGATCCATGTGCTGATCCCAGCTTCAGTTACCAAGCTTCTACCTACCATCTGCCTATTTTCATTTCATACAATGGTGTCATTTCTGGGCTCTGCTACCTCTGAGATCTGACCCTTTTAAAAAATATATTTGTTTATTTATTTATTTATTTGAAAGTCAGAGATAGAGGCAGAGAGAGAAGGGGTCTTCTTTACACTGGTTCACTTCACAATTGATGGCTGCTATAGCCAGAGCTGCACTGCTCAGAACCCAGGAGCCAGGAGGTTCCTTCAGGTCATCCCATGAGGGTGCAGGGGCACAAGGACTGGTGCCATCTGCTTTCCCAGTCCACAGCAGAGAGCTGGATCAGAAGTGGAGCAGCTGAGAATTGAACCAGTGCCCATATGGGATGCTGGCACTGCTGGGGGTGGCTTTACCCTCTACACCACAATGCCAGCCCTGAGATCTGACCTTAACCTGGTGGTTTCTGCCTGATGGGCATGGCATCCACAAATGATGTAGGTGATTGTATTGTGCACCTACAACTTTTCTCACATTGTTTTTAATTATCTATGTCCTTGTCATCCATCCACCAGGACTGAAATTGCCTTTAGGGTAATCATGATATTCACATTATTCATGTTGCATCAATTATACCCAGGAGAGTACCAGGCATAATACAGACAAGTCACCCCATCTCCATTCATCCTCTGCTCCTCGTTCCCACAGTGCTAGGGGCTCTTGCTCTTCTCCTCCTCCTCCACCCCTCCCTCTGCACAGCTACCATCACCATGAGACCCTCACACACCCTGCTCCTCTACTCCCTCTGACCCCATATGCTCTCCAGTTCCAGTGGATCCAAATGGGATGACATATCAAGTATGGAAGTTTAGTTGTACTCATGAAGCAAAGAAACAGTGCTCCACTATCACTAAGTGAATTGTTGATCTTGGCCTTGAAAGCTCTGATTGTCGTGCTCAGTTCTATGGTCCTATGAAAACTGAGAGCATGGCAGAAATTAAGGAGATGCCTGCCTGCATATCACATTCAGTTAGGAGCCACAGAGCTCTGCAGCATTGTTGTTGGAGCCCTTTCCATTTATTCACTGCTCAAACCTATTGCTTTATTTCCTGCTTTGTGTCCATCCACTTGTATCAGAGTAGCCAGGACAGAGTGAGTTTTTATGAGTCATGATGGTGAGCCAGTGGCTAGACACCTTACATGGACTTTATAATGTGTATTTTGGTTATTCCAGGAAATTGTTTTTTAAAGATTTGTTTATTTATTTGAAGTAGTTACACAGAGAGAGAAGGAGAGGAAGAAAGAGATGGAAAGGTCCTCCATCTGTTGGTTCATTCCCAATTGGCTGCAATGGCCAGAGCTGTGTCAATCTGAAGCCAGGAGCTAGGAGCCTCTTCCAGGTCTCCCACATGGGTACAGGGGCCCAAGGCCTTGGGTCATCTTCTACTGCTTTCCCAGGCCATAGCAGGGAGCTGGATCAGAAGTGGAGCAGCCAGGACTTGAACCGATGCCCATATGGGATGCTGGCACTGCAGGTGGCAGCTTTACCCACTATGCCATAGTGCTGGCCCCTCCCCAGGGAAAATTTTTTTACTTCTTTTCTGCTTAATTGTGCTTTAGTTACCTAAGGTTGGTAAATATATAAATTGTGAATTAATGAGGTATTCCAAATTTAGCTTTGAATTACACGATTTTGTGGGTGTATTTATTCATTCATTTATTTATGTATTTGAAAATCAGAGTTACACAGAGAGAAAGGTCTTCCATATGATGGTTCACTCCCCAATTGGCCACAATGGCCAGAGGTGTGCCAATTTGAAGCCAGCAGCCAGGAGCTTCCTCTGGGTCTCCCATGTGGGTGCAGGGGACCAAGTATCCTCTACTGCTTTCCCAGGCCATACCAGAGAGCTGGATTGAATATGGAGCAGCAGGGTCTCAAACAGGGGCCCATATCAGATGCTGGTACTTCAGGCCTGGGAGTTAACCTGCTGTGCCACAACACCAGCCCCTGAATTTTACTTTTTTATTTAGACCTTTCTTATAGACATGGATTATGTGTTTTAGTTTCTAAGTAACTGCATCATAATGAGGACCATTGTAGATTGTAGCAGTTAAAAATATTTGGCTTGATGATCAACATAAGGCTTATAGATAAGTAGCTACCCATGAGATTGTGTCCTGGATTTAGGGGAAGTTTATAAGTCAGTTGGAGGTAGCCTTTTATTACTGATGAACATGAACGTACTGAGAACACCTTGTCCATTAAATAATAAAATCCAAATGAAGGTTTACACATGAGTTCCCTCCTGCCTCATCTACCACTGAAATCCTGTTGTTTCTGCCTTTTGGATCTCCCTGTAATTTGTTGCCTGTTCTTCATTCCCACTACCACCATACCTTGGTTCAGATCCTACTAAATTACCATTGATATACTTTTTAATTGAACTCTCTGCTTTTTGTTTTTCTTACCTTTGTGTCAAAAGCCTCTTAGTTCATCCCAACCTTTTCTGATTGCTCAGGATCTCTTATTCCAATATCTAGGAAAATCATGTGGCTGGTAGTTCTTTCAACACACCACACAAAAGAATGCTCAGTAAATGCTTACTAAATAGTGAATGGAAAGCCTTACAAAGCTAGGGTGAACATTTAACCTGCTTGGCCCTGGATGGTTTCTGTTTATACATTTCAGCCCTGTGTCATTATTAATATGTTTCTTTTATTATCAAAGTTGTCTCTGAGCAACAAATTATACATTCCTCTAATTGTGGCAGTCATCAAATAGGTATCTATTTCATTGTCTCTTCAACTATGTAGTTCTTGGGGATAAGAGATTGTATTTGTTTAATTTTTATAGCCTCATTTATTCATTCAACTAAAAGAATGACTCTATCAAGATGCTGAGTTTTAATGTCAAAGCAAACATGTTTCTTGCCCTCCTGAATTTTCATTCTGGCAAGAAAAAGCAGTCTACACAAAGAATATTTCCTGACATAAACATTAGTGTGAAGGCCGGCGCCGCGGCTCACTAGGCTAATCCTCCACCTTGCGGCGCCGGCACACCGGGTTCTAGTCCCGGTCAGGGCACCGATCCTGTCCTGGTTGCCCCTCTTCCAGGCCAGCTCTCTGCTGTGACCAGGGAATGCAGTGGAGGATGGCCCAAGTGCTTGGGCCCTGCACCCCATGGGAGACCAGGAGAAGCACCTGGCTCCTGCCATCGGATCAGCGTGGTGTGCCAGCCACAGCGCACCTACCGCGGCGGCCATTGGGGGGTGAACCAATGGCAAAAGGAAGACCTTTCTTTCTGTCTCTCTCTTTCTCACTGTTCACTCTGCCTGTCAAATAATTATAATAATAATAATAAACATTAGTGTGAAATGAATAGATACATTTAAGCATTCCTCATCCAGCAATTCTAATCCCATGAATTATAATTAACAGAAGTAATCACAAACAGAACTCCATGTCATCCTGCTTCCATTTACATTTCTACTTAAAATCTTAAAAATCAAACACCACACATATACCTAAGAATGCATAATATTTATATGCTATCTTGATATTAAACATGAGAAAAATAACCATATAGCAATAGCAACTTTGAATCTCCTTTCTTTTTTAGAGAAGTTATAATCCTATGTGTTTCTCTACAGTGAAGATTAGGATTGTAGATACTCTTCCTCTTCCTCACTTTTTATTTTAGAGATGAGAAATCTGGGTTTTAGAATCTGGGCCCCAAGATAAAAGAAATATTTCTTTTTTTAAAGAAGATTTTTTTTTTATTTGAAAGGCAGAGTTACAGAGAGGCAGAGGCAGAGAG
This sequence comes from Lepus europaeus, assembly GCF_033115175.1. Taxonomy (NCBI): domain Eukaryota; kingdom Metazoa; phylum Chordata; class Mammalia; order Lagomorpha; family Leporidae; genus Lepus; species Lepus europaeus. The sequence continues at coordinate 1,355,261 of NW_026909534.1, read as the reverse complement.
AGAGAGAAGTCTTCCATCCACTTGTTCACTCCCCAAATGGCTGCAATAGCCATAGTTAAGCTGATCCAAAGCCAGGAGCCAGGAAATTCTGGGTCTCTGATGTGGATGCAGGGTCCCAGGCATTTGGGCCATCTTCTACTGCTTTCCCAGGCTAGACCAGAAAGCTGGATTGGAAGTGGAGCACAGGAACTTCAACCAGCTCCCATATAGAATGTCGGTGCTGAAGGAGGAGGCTTAGCCCACTATGCCACAGTGCTGGTCCCTAAAGATTTCTTAAACCAATATTTCACTTTGGTTGGCCTTTAACCTAGACTTTTTTACCATACTTCCATGGGCAAATTTAATTCTAATCTCTTTCCACCTCAGCTTTCTCTTTGTAAATTGAGAATACTGTCTCCAGAATTAACCTAAGGTATAATTGATACAAAGTAAGGCATTTACTCTGGTAATCTGGCCCCTAGAAGATATTTGGCAATGTTAGTCCTGTATCCAGTTCTCTCTCTCTCTCTCTCTCTCTCTCTCTCTTTTTTTTTTTTTTTTTTTTGTACTTGGTGAATTAGAGGGTGGTGTAAAATGCTTTGAAAAGAACCACAAATAAAAGACACAAATAAAAATTGTATTCTCAAATCTAGATGTTAAACTATGCTGTGTACACCTGTGCTAAGAGTTACATTGAAATCCTTGTCATTCATTACTTGAGAGAAGCTGTCCAGGAATAAAGCAACCAGTAGGATTTTTCTGAGGGAAACAGCGTGTGTGAGGCAACCGGGATTTGGGACTCAGCAGCAGTGGCTGTCACTTCTTAAGATTTTGTTCAAGAAAGGAAGAACAGCAGCTGACCCTTGAGATCTGGGGTGGGAAGGAAGGGAAGGCGGGATGTAAACAAAAGCAAACGCCCTCTGGTTCCCAGCCTGTCTCCGCCCACCCCACACTGAAGTCCTAGGAGAGGGCCAGTAAGTCTATCCAGGAATGCCCTGGCCTGGACTCCATTTCCCAGAGTCACCCGGTGCTCTTACGTTTTCCTGCTCTGAACGCCTGTGCGTGTGCATGCGGAAGAACGTGCGCATGCGCGTGCCTTTCCAAGTGGCTCAGAGTTGGGAACAGAAGTTCATTTACTGATCAGAGAGGGCCCTGAGAGGCCGCGCTGCTCCTTCTCCTGCATTCACTGGGCAGTCTTGCTCTGCAAGTGCAGTTGCAGGCAGTTCGGGAGCACACGCCCCAGACCTGCCGCCCGCCGCTTCTGTGCCTCTGCATCTGCCACCGTGGGTCCCAAGTTCCAGCGACTCCTGTCCCACACTCCCCGCTTTGCTCCCCGTGTGTCCTGAAGAAAGGGGACCTGCTACCGAGATTTTCCACGGCAAGTATGGAGAACAGGAGGGGGCATCTATGCGTGTGTGGGAGAGGGGTGGGTGGGATGGCGGGTGGCGGCTCCCAGACCTCGATCACTTGCTTCTCAGTGATCCTGGGAGCTTCTCCAGCAGAGTCAAGGCTGGGGCCCAGGTGTTGTGTCTCCCACAGCCACTTCCCAGTCTCCCAATTCTCGGCCGGTCCCACAGGCTGCCTCGCTCAAATTCTCCTTAAAGTACACTGGACGAGGAACGGCACAAGCAGGGCAGTTGAGAGCACGCAAAGGAAGGAGTCCCATTCCCTATGTTTAAATAAGCCCAGTTCTCACTTTGGGTGGGTCAGAGAATGCCTTGTGGCTGGGCCTCTGGCTATATCCCCTGGTATTTCCAGCTGGGCGGGGCTCGGTGGCCCTCAGCTGGAGCCTGAGGCAGTGGAGAGGTGGGGATGGAAGATCAGAGTAGGGTCTGGCTCCTGGCCCCCATGCTGGACCCTGTGGACACATCTGACAGCTGGGGCGCTCTGTGTTTGGCTGACTTTCCCAGCAGCACGTGAAGCTTGTGCAGTAGCTTTGTGGATTGATCGCTCCTCCGTGTTTAATTAACAGACTCTTTTTCAATCTGGAGCTTGAGGCCATGGAAACATAGCTGATTTATTTTCCTGCTTTTCAATTTCTGTCTTCAACCCTTCTTTCTTCTCATGTTATTAGGGATGTCAACTTTTATTACCTGCTGCTAACCCCTTTGCAAAGTGAGTAGTGAACTGAAATTAATGCAAGTCTACCGTGTGAGTTAATAATGAGCTACTTCAATCTGGATTTTCATAATGGAGAGCTACGAAAACATAAATACAGAAAAGTATCAATTTTTCTTGTCTAGTTCTTTACAGTCACTCAATGCTCCACCGAGCTGATTATCTTACAGTCCACATGGTTTTAATTAAGAGGGCCAGTTAATTTTTTTTTTTTTAATTTGACAGGCAGAGTTGGACAGTGAGAGAGAGAGACAGAGAGGAAAGTCTTCCTTCCGTTGGTTCACCCCCCAAATGGCCACTATGGCTGGTGCACTATGCTGATCCGAAGCCAGGAGCCAGGTGATTCCTCCTGGTCTCTCATGTGGGTGCAGGGGCCCAAGCACTTGGGCCACCCTCCACTGCCCTTCCAGACCACAGCAGAGAGCTGGACTGGAAGTGGAGCAACCGGGACAGAATCTGGTGCACATATGGGATGCTGGCACTGCAGGCAGAGGATTAACCAAGGGCGCCGTGGCGCTGGCCCATTACTTTTTTTTTTTAAATTATTTATTTATTTGTTTGAAAGGCAGAGTTACAGAGAGGCAAAGACAGAGAGAGAGAGAGAGAGAGAGATCTCCCATCTGCTGGTTCATTCCCCATATGGTCACAATGGCCAGAACTGCATGGATCTGAAGCCAGAAGCCAGGACCTTCTTCCAGGTCTCCCACACAGGCACAGGGGCCCAAGCACTTGGGCCATCTTCCACTGCTTTCCCAGGCCAATAGCAGAGAGCTGGATCAGAAGTGGAGCAGCCAGGTCTTGAACTGGCACCCATATGGTTTTACCCGCTCAGACACAACACCAGATTCAAGTTACTTTTCTTATTCTGGGTTCTGTGTTTAACCCCATGACATTTTAAACATGGGAGGATATTAGTGGTAGATTTTCAAAATGACTGGTCTGTGGAAGCCTTCTTACAAGGTGTTAATGTGAAGAGGGGTAAGGAAGAAAAGAGAAAATGTGCCCCTCTCCCTGCACAGAGATGCCCACACAGTACTGTAAAAGATGTGGCTTTGGGCTGGCACTGTAACTCAGTAGGTTAATCCTCTGCCTGTGGTGCCAGCATCCCATATGGGCACCAGTTTCAGTCCCAGCTGCTCCTCTGATCCAGCTCTCTGCTATGGCCTGGGAAGGCAGTAGAAGATGAACCAAGTCCTTGGACCTCTACACCCATGTGGGAGACCCAGAAGAAGCTCCTGGCTCCTGGCTTTAGATCAGTGCAGCTCTTCTGGCCATTTTGGCCAACTGGGGAGTGAACCAGCAGAAGGAAGACCTTTCTCTCTATCCATCTCACTATCTGTAATTCTACCTCTCAAATAAATAAATAAAACATCTTTTAAAAAAAGAGCAATGTGGCCCTGAAAACTAGTGCTATAGACTTTCAGTATAATGAAGTTTTCACTTGATTAACTCAGTGATTCATAGATTCTGTTAGAGTCCTGTTGTCACCAGATTACTAATCTGTGAAACTCATTTAACATAGTGAGGTTACCTAGGAAGTAAAAATAGAAAGGGAATCCTGGATAGAGGTTGCTAGGGTAACAGCATTCTTCCTCTGAAACCCAGTGTGTTTTTGACCTTTTCTCCCATGTACTCCCTATCACAGTGCTTGTGAGTGGACAAGCAGTTATGTGTTTCTGCTAAAAAGAGTTGCTTCACACACAGGAAGCAACTGTAAGACACTTTCTCAGCAACTATGTTGTGTGTACATTAATACGAACTTGAAAACAGCCAAGAACAGGCTTCCTGGACTACTCAGGCTAACTCACTTTTCTTGGCACATCATCCCCTGCTCTGCTAGAAGTTTCCAGCAAGTTCTTTAAAATTTTTAGGAGAGACATGTTTCATATGAGAGACATAATCTGATAATGTAGCAGTGATGTCTTTAAGAAAAGATGCCATGTGAGGAAGCAGTCTGATGTGTCCACTCATCTTCCTATTAATAACTCTCATTGATGTCTAGCACAGGGTGGCAGAAGCAATCCTCCTTCTGAATTGCATCAAGCCAGGAGGATTCATCTACAGTTCATCTGAGCTTTCTTTGTATGAGGGAATAACCAAAATACAACATTGTATAGGTTTTTTTTTTTTATTCATTTTATTTACTTGAACAGCAGATTTACAGAGAGATGGAGAGACAGAGAGAGGTCTTCCATCCATTGGTTCACTCTTCAAATGGCCACAATGACTTGGGCTGGGCCAGGCTAAAACGAGAAGCTAGGAGCTTCTTCTGGTTCTCACACTTGATTTCAGGGGCCCAAACACTTGGGCCATCATCCTTTGCTTTCCCAGGTGAATTAGGGAGCTATATTGGAAATGGAGCAGCCAGGTCTTGAACCAGTGCCCATGTGGGGTGCTGGCACTGCCAGAGTCTGCTTAACCTGCTACACCAGTCCCATGTGCATTTTTCAAAGGGGGAGAGGGGTTAAATTTTGTCTAATATGATTCAGAATAAAGATTATAATTTGTAGTAGATGATGATTTTGGTTATATTTTGAGTTTCATTAAATTTCTATATTTTTTAAGTTAATGAGTACTAGTAGTTACCTTATTTTTTTTAAAGATTTATTTATTTTACTTGAAAGTCAGAGCTACAGAGAGGAGAGGCAGAGAGAGATAAGTCTTCATCTGCTGGTTCACTCCCCAAATGGCTACAGTGGTCGCAGCTATGCCAATCCAAAGCCAGGAGCCAGGAGCTCCTTCTGTGTAGTAGTTATGTTATGTTATGTCATCCTTGCTTTGGATAAACAAACTCTCTCCCATCCCTCATTTAAAATGCTTTTTAAAATAGGTTTATTTTGAGGGCTGGCACTGTGACATGGCAGGTGAGGCTGCCACCTACAGTGCTGGCATCCCTTATGGGTGCTTGTTTGAGATCCAGCTTCCTGCCGTGGCCTGGGAAAGCAGTGGAAGATTGCCCAAGTTTTTGGGTTCTGCACTGCATGGGAGACCTGACAGACGCTTCTGGCTCCTGGCTTCGGATAGATCCAGCTCTGGCCGTTGCAGCCATTTTCAGAGTGAATCAGTGCATGGAAGACCTCTCTCTGTGCCCTGCCTCTCTGTAACTCTGCCTTTTAAATAAATAAATTTTTACATGCTACACCATGGAGCTGGCCCCAAGACCTAACAGGTTTTCTGGGTGCTTATCCTGGGGTTCACTTTGAGCACTAAGCATAGTTATTCTGTGTGACTGAATATTTCATGTTCCTTCTTATGGAAAAGTTTTTCTCATGATCTGAGTAGTTGGCTACATCTGCCCATAGTGGAAACTAAAACTTAATTTGGCATCTGAACACCCAGAGTGCTGATTCCTGTAATCTTCTGAATTTAATCAGAAAATGTGTTTTGAAACATTTGGTTTATGAGTAGGCAGGGCAGTTTTCCTGGAGCCCGTGCGAATTGGTGAACTGATGGTGTTTTTCTACCCCACATTATATTCTGAAATTTACTTCATTTTATTTTCTTAAAATAACTATATTTGTAATTTGCTCCCCCCTTCTGAAGTGTTTGTGCTGAAGTGTTTCTGAAGTGTTTGTCCTTCTTATAACCATAGACATAAGTAGCCCTTTTCATTCTCTTTATGATGCTATAAGAGCAATGGGACATTGCAATTCTCTCCCCTGGCAGCACATCTTCCTCAATGTTTCTCTTTGAATTAGTCCCTGGGTTAACTTGGCTGCACAAAAGGCATATACCTAAACCCAGTGTACCTATTGAATGAAAGTCATCATAAAATCAATGTGCCTTGTAAACCTCTCATCTTTTGTTTTGAAATGTGTTGTGAATGTGTCTTATGTCAGTGTCTGTAAGCCAGAGACTTCCCACTTGAGGCAGAAGCCTGCTGAGGGACAGCACAACTGTAGCTTTGCTCTGTTACTTTACTGTGGCTACTCTCTCACACTTTCTCTTTATTTTATTAAGATTTAAAAATTTTATTTTAAAGCAGAGTTACAGAGAAAGAGGCAGAGACAGAAGGATGGGGATCTTGCATCTGCTGGTTCACTCAAGAGACTGCAATGAATAATGCTGACTCAGCCTGGAAGTCCAACCCAGTGTTCCACATTGGTGCAAGGACCCAAGTACTTGTGCCATCTGTTTCTGCTTCCCCAGTTGTGTTAGCAGGGAGCTGGATCAGAAGTGGAACAGCTGTGACTCAAACTGGCACTCATGGGGCTGGCATTGTGGCACAATGGGGAAAGTCACCATCTGCAATCCAGCTTCCCAGATGAGCAGCAGTTCATGTCCCAGTTGCTCCACTTCTAACCTAGCTCCCTGCTGTTGGCCTGAGAAAAGCAGCAGAGGATGACTCAAGTGTTTGGGCCATTGTAACCCATGTGGGAGACCCAGATGAAGTGCCTGGCTCCTGGTTTCTGTGTGCTTCAGCCCTGGCCATTGCAGCCATGTCAGATGGAAGATCTCTCTCTTTTATAGCATTTATTTATTTATTTGCAAGGCAGAGATAGAGAAAGGGAGAGAATGAGAAAGAGATTTTCCATCTGCTGGTCTACTCCCTAGATGGCTGCAATGGCCAAGACTGGGCCAGGCCCAAGCCAGGCACCAAGAGTTTCATTCAGGTCTCCCACTTGGGTGGCAAGGACCCAGGTATTGGACCATCTTCTACTTTTCCAGGGCCACTAGCAGAGAATTGGTTAAGAAGTGGAGCAGCCAGGACATGAACTTGTGCCTATACCAGATGCCAGCACTGCAGGCAGCAGCTTTACCTGCTAATCCACATCTGACTCTCCCTCCTCTCTATAACTCTGACATTTTTTTTTAAGATTTATTTTATTTATTTGACAGAGTTACTGATAAATATAGAGACAGATAGAGAGGTCTTTAGTCTGCTGGTTCACTTCCCAAATGGCTGCAATGGCCAGATCTGAGCTGATCTGAAGGCAGAAGCCAGTAGCTTCTTCCAGATCTCCATGTGGACAAATGGCCAAGGACTTAGGCCATACTGTGTCACTTTCCAAAGCACATTAGCAGGAAGCTGGATTGGAAGTGGAGCAGCCAAGACCGGAACCAGGGACCATATGGGATGCAGGGATGCCTCAACCAGCTATGCCACAGCACTGGCCCCCAAAACTCCGACCTTCAAATAAATCAATCTTTTTTAAAGGGTGGACACACATATTGGATCCCAGCATTTTATTTTGTGGTGGCTTAATCCACTGTACCACAAAGCCAGACCCACCCTTTATCCTTCTGATGACTTGTGTGTCATGATCTTGGTGATATCTGCTGAACAACTGTTGGTATTGTTAGACTCTTCTGTTTTATTTTGGTTCTCATTTGTTGAGTTTATTTTGGCTGCCACTTTTGGGTAGCAAGCTGTGATGTCATCAGTGGCTAAAGCTGCCATGTGTTAGGCTGGCACTGATTCTACCTTTCCATTTCTTCAAATAGAAGTGGAAAATGAAATCCTCTTAAGACTAACATGCTACAAAGTAACAACTGGAAATCAAGCTTCCTTTCTTCTCACCTAACAGACCCAACTGGTCTCTGTGTTTCTCATTTTAGCCCAAACCTATATCAGATTCATAGAGCAGAAGGAGGCTTATTTTTTAAGGCAGAATTCATAGATGTGGTTGTCCATTCACCTCTGAGAATTAAAGCCATCACTCTGCTTTTTTACTGGTTTTCAGTCTGTGGTGGTACCATCCTTCACAGGAAGACTGATTCCTCACAGAAGAATACACCTAGGTGGAGAAAACTTTATGGAATGGGCTTTCCAAAGTGAAATGGAATTCTGGCCTGGACATCCTTGAGATCATGATCAGCAGAGTGGGGAAATTCTTAGCTATGTCTATTCACATACTTTCCTTTTCGTTCAATGTATTCCTCCCTTACATAGTGCTCTGTGCTCTCCTTCTGTTGCACAACACAAGGAGTGTCTGTGATTGAGGCTGTTTGTGTACCACTGCAGTATCTGGAGTTGACTTTGTCTCCATCTCTAACCAGAAACTCAGATGCAGAGTGAGGAGGAGAATGCCAGCCTGCCACACAGGGTTTGGGCCCCTTGCTCCTTTACTTTTCTTCAGTGCAGGAGCAGCCTTAAATAGAGCTGTACTGGGTAATATTGTTTCTTTTAGATTTGAGGGCTTGGATAGCAAAAGAAATACATATTTTTTTTTCTTATAGAATGGATTGAGGAGGCACTACATAAAGTCAGCAGCAACTTTCTTGGATCCTGTTACATGTCAAGATGAGTCAGAATATTCAGGGCCATTTGTTAAATTTTTAAAAAAATTAAAAATATTTATTTGAAAGGCAGAGTTACAAAGAGAGAGAGACATAATCATTTATCCATTGGTTCACACCCCTATTGGCCACAATAGCTGCAGTTGGACTGGATTAAAGTCAGGAGCCAGTATCTTCTACATTTCCCATTTGGGAGTAGGAGCACAAGTACCATCTTTTGTAGCTTTCCTAGGCACATGAAGGAACTGGATCAGAAGTAGAGCAGCAGCTGGGACATGAACTCATGCACAATATGGAATACCAGCATCACAGGCAATGGCTTTCCCACTATGCTCTACTGTCTGTTTTTATTATTACTATTTTTATTTGAAAGGCAGAGTTAGAGAGAAGCAGAGGCGGGGGGGGGGGGGGGAGAAAGGCCTTCCATCTTCTGGTTTACTCCCCAGATGGCTGCAATGGCTGGAGCTACCCTGAACTGAAGCCAAGAGCTTCGAGTCTCTTCCAGTTATCTCACATGGGTGCAGGGGCCCAAGGACTTGGGTCATCTTCTACTGCTTCCCCAGACTTTAGAAGAGAGCTGGATCAGAAATGGAGCAGCCGAGACTCAAAGCAGTGCCCACATGGGATGCCAGCAGTGCAGGCAGCAGCTTTCCCTGCTGGGACACAGTACCAGCCCCTCTATTGTCTCTTTTATGGAAATATATATTTAAGGAATATTAGAAGGCCATTCAGGCCCTCCCTACAAAACATTTTGAAATAATGATTGACAGTCCAGAAGACTGCTTCCAAAGGGCGAGAGCTGCAGGGACAGAGAGGCAGTGATGTAGAAAGTGTATGAGGAACAAGGGAAGATATGAAGACCAGAAGACATCTTGAAAAGTATTCTGAAGGATAAAGTAATAGGACACAGTTCATTTGTGCAGATTTCTATTATAGGGTGTTCCTTTTTTTTTTTAATTAGAGATAATTTCTAACATAATTTGTGATATACTTGACTCACTTTTCAGTTTTCTTCTTACAGATAAGATGTGCTTATAAGATATAGAGGGGCTGGTACTGTAGTTTAATCCTCTGCCTGTGGCACTGGCATCCCATATGGGCACGGGTTCTAGTCCCAGCTGCTCCTTTTCTGATCCAGCTCTCAGCTATGACTATGACCTGAAAAAACAGTAGAAGATGGTTCAAGTGCTTAGGCCCCTGTACCCAAGTAGGGGACAGAAGAAGCTCCTGGCTCCTGGCTTCAGATCAGTGTAACTCTATCTGTTATAGCCATTTGGGGAGTGAACCAGCAGACAGAAGACTTTTATCTCTGTCTCTTGCTCTCACTGTCTAATTCAACCTCTCAAATAATTAAAATCTTATAAGATGTAGAGAAGTACTGGAATTAAATGCAATAGTACACTCCTAAATATGCAGTTAGCATTAAATTTTTGTTGAGAAAGGGATGAGCTTGGCTTTATGTGTGTCTTGCTTAGAGCAGAATTTTTTTAAAAACTTTTATTTAATGAATATAAATTTCCAGTGTACAGCTTATGGATTACAATGGCTTCCCCCTCCCATAGCTTCCCTCCCACCCGCAACCCTCCCCTCTCCCGCTCCCTCTCCCCTTCCATTTGCATCAAGATTCATTTTCAATTCTCCTTATATACAGAAGATCAATTTAGTATAAAGATTTCAACAGTTTGCACCCACATAGAAACACAAAGTGAAACATACTGTTTGAGTACTAGTTATAGCATCAAATCAAAATGTACAGCACATTAAGGACAGAGATCCCGCATGAGGAGCAAGTGCAGAGTGGCTCCTGTTGTTGACCCAACAAATTGACACTCTAGTTTATGGCGCCAGTAACCACCCTAGGCTGTCATCATGAGTTGCCAAGGCTATGGAAGCCTTCCAAGTTTACCGACTCTGCTCATATGTAGACAAGGTCATAAAAGACAGAGTGAGGATAGTAACCAATGATCCTAAGAGTGGCATTTACCAGGTTTGAACAATTATACAGCATTAAGTGGGGAAGAGGACCATCAGTACACACAGGTTGGGAGTAGAGCCATTGGTGGTAGAGTAGAGGTTATGATTACAAAGGAATGAGGCCCAAGTACGCTAGACAGGGTCTAGAACAAAGGACAGAGTCATTATTAGAGGAGCTAAGAAAGGTGCTGTCTAAGCTACAATTAAGTTTTCTGATTGAGAGGCAAATAGAACCTGATAGAAGGGGCTTGATAATAATCTGTTGGGCTTTAGGCCTTGTAAGTTAAGAGGCCCAGACCTATCTATCTCTTTGCATGGGGTACATCCTAAGGGAGGTGTGAACCTCCTAGGGGAAGGCACTCTGTTGACTTTCATTACTTGGCTGGCCTGGGAGGAGAGCTGGCCAGGTAAAGGCAGGTGGCATCTCTAACAAGAAATTTACAGTTCTGCCTGCAATTTTGCTAACCCTACTTGGCTGTCCCCTCAGCTGCAGTGGTCACTTTGGAAGCTGGGCTGAGTGAAGGGCTTTTCAGCTTAGAGCCAATAAGATCTGTGGCTCTGACCTGGGCATCCTTCGACTCCAGGGCAGGTCCATTTCCAGTGATCCAACTCTTGGCAGAGCTGCCAGGGCTCTTCATAAGTTGACTTCTGCTGAAGCCAAGGCTTACCACATTGAAAGCCACTGCAGTGGACTGGCCTGTTGGGTCTCCTTGAGGGCAGATCACTGTACAGATCAGCCATTAATAGGCCTGCCACCCATTGCTTCTGATGCCGAGCTTTCTTTTCCTCCTGGTTTGTGTTAAAGCAGACCAGAGGATGCAAGTCAAGGGAGTGCCCAAGTCCCATCTCTAATCTTCAGTGGCCTGAACTACAAGTCTATAGTCACAGGCATGTTCTGTAGTAGTTTTTCTAAGGTAGACAATGCCCATGAGGAAAATTATATTCTCACTTTAAAACTTTCTTTCCCTTTGGTCTGAAAGGGAGGCTTTTTCTACTTACTGTATACTACACTGATGGCAAAGTGAATCTAGCTATGAGATTATTATTTAAGCTCTTATTTTGCTATGCTATTACAGAAAAATGTTAGCCATCTCTTTTATAAGGTCTAAAGATTAAATTGTGCATCCTACAGATTCCTTCATAATAGAATTAGTTTCCTACCTTGAAGAGAATAGAGAAATGAAAGAAGTTGGGCTTAGAATAGAGAAATGAGGGAGTAAGTCCTGGATCGCTTGCTGACAATAGCAATATCACATGAATACTTAGTAAACAGGTTCAACCATTAGATAACAACTTAAGAAAACATTTACCAGAAGGTCCAATGCCTTCTATAAATTTTAAGAATCATGTATTTCAAAACACCTCTTAAATATCTAACATGGTGTGGTTTGTTTAACCAGTAAACTTAAACACAACCATATAAAATGATTTTAGTTTCTTTCTACCAACAAGTTTAAAACATATGATACAGAGATTAAGGTCACACAAATTAAAATATATCTTTGATTGATTTTAGCAGCTTAAATTTATGGACAATCTTATCTATAAGCCATTTAAAATAAAACTCAATAAAATTTCCCCATGAGGACATACAATATGTACACACATATAACATAGCATAGTAGACCAATATAGCAATTTTAACAATAGCTTTTAAAATCTTTAACTCTTTTTGTAGATTGCCAATTGATTTGAATTGCTTTTTGTTTTTAGTAACTTCAGTTAACCATACTTTCTCTCAGTTGGTACTGTTAATACATTATTGGCTTCATCTGTTTACAGAGCCATCCCAAAGTACTGAATACAATAGAAGTGGCTGGAAAAAGTCCATAGGAACCTATAGGAGGACAGCTAAACACAGAACCAACAACGCTTTAGTTTTATGAGCAATAAATCAGATACAACTGTGGATGACAAAAGACTTTAAGTTGCCATGTTTAAAATTATAAACTCATCAGCCAACAAGAGGCACTTGCTTACTTCACAGTATTTTTGAAATTACCTGTAGGATTTTACAAGTATTTAACCCTTTAGGCCTCTGGGGCTTTCTCATTAAGATAACTATCATGTCTAGTGACACAAGATCATTAGACTTTTTAATTCTCAAACATTTGTATTAATAGCATTTTCCATTATAGAAACTTAAAGTCTGGTACCACATCACATCTTGACAGTACTTCTAATATAATCCAAATAGCCTGATTAGTTGGTGTCTCTATAAGATGAGAGACATAGGTTCTTCAATTTTTTTCAGTTGGGCCCAAACTGGAAAAACCAAAGTCCAGCATTTACTGGAAATTTTAGAGGCCAGATTGTTTGAAACTTTGATTTTTTGAATGCCTGTCAAGAATGCCAAGAAGGCTCAAAATCCAAAATATCTCATTGAAATAAGATTCCTTAAAATCATGACATAACATAGACCAAATTTGATCATTGTTACAAGGTGATTATTCAAATCTTTGAAAATAAGCATATATTTAAATAACCCTTAGCTCTTAATAAAAATTCAGCTATTTTTGAACAATTAGAATTTAACAGACATCAAGAGAACATAATAGATTACTTTAACACATTGCTTTACCAGAGCATCAGAGTTTAATTCTATGTCAAAGAGAAATTGAGCTTCCTGTGATCTTTTGCTGTGAGGTTTCCTTTCTTTACCTTCTTTCATATTGGTGACCATGTTTCTGTGTTTCTGTGTGTAACACATCTTTAAGCATCTTTTGCAGGGCAGGATGAGTGGCAACAAATTCTTTCAGTTTCTGTTTTCTATGAAAAGTCTTAATTTCACCTTCATTCACAAATGAGAGCTTTGCAGGATATAATATTCTGGGCTGGCAGTTTTTCTCTCTTAGTACCTGGGCTTTGTCTCGCCATTCCCTTCTAGCTTGTAGGGTTTCTGATGAGAAGTCTGCTGTAGGTCTAATTGGAGATCCTCTAAGAGTAATCTGACGTTTCTCTCTTGCACATTTTAGGATCTTTTCTTTATGTTTCACTGTGGTGAGTTTGATTACAACATGTCGTGGTGAGGATCTCTTTTGGTCATGTTTATTAGGGGTTCTATAAGTTTCCTGTACTAAGGTGCCTCTATCCTTCTCCAAACCTGGGAAATTTTCTGCTAGTATCTCACTGAAAATGCCTTCTAATCCTTTCTCCCTCTCCATGCCTTCAGGAACTCCTAGAACCCGAATGTTGGGTTTTTTAAGAGTATCCTGTAGATTCCCGACAATATTTTTTAGATTTCTAATTTATTCTTCTTTTCTTTGGTTTGCCTGTTTCCTTTCCTGTTCTCTGTCTTCTAAGTCTGATATTCTCTCTTCTGCTTCACCCATTCTGTTTTTAAGGCTCTCTAATGTGTTTGTCATTTGATCTATTGAATTCTTCATTTCATTATGATTTCTCGTCACTATCACAGTTTCTTGTTCTACTAGTTGTTTCATTTCGATTCCTCCTTAATATTTCATTTTCCCAAGAGTAATTTTCTATCTTGTCCATTAAGGATTTCTGTAGTTCAAGAATTTGTTTTTGAGAACTTCTTAATGTTCTTATCAATTTTTTGAGATCCACTTCTTGCATTGCTTCTATCTCATCATCTTCATAATCTTGAATTGGGGTGTTTTTTCATTTGGGGGCGTCATAGTGTCTTCCTTGTTCTTCTTACCTCGGTTTTTGCGTTTGTTGTTTGACATGTTGGAGATATTTGGTTTCTTCACTGTGGTGTTTTTTCTTGTTACACTATGGCTCTATATTAAGTGGACTGTCTGCTTTCGGTGGAGCCTTAGAGGCTTGAGATGAGTGTGGACTGAGAGCTGTGTTTGGTTCCTCAGGGTTGAGGGTGTGTCAAAGATGACACTCCCAGGTTAGGTGTGGTAAATCTCTCTTCCTATCTTTTTTTGATTCAAAAGTGAAGTAATTCCGCACAGCTGAATGTAATTGGAGGTAGTTAGCAGGCAAATGATATACCCACAGGAGCCAGAGCTTGGAAACTCTTTCCCAAGGACCACACAGGGAATCTGTGCTGCCCTCGGTGTGGGCTCCAATTCTCCTGCAATCTCCCACTGGGTTGCCATGTTAGATGCTAATCTCCTGTTATTTCACCCCTCCCCCCAGAGTCAGGTTTTTCTGCTAGGCTCAGGGCCGGTGCAGACCTGAGGTCGCCCTGCTTATGACGTATGTCCAAAATGGCAGCTGCTCTTTGTCTTGCTAGCCCTTGAGTGGTGAGCGGAGAGAGAGAAACTCGTGTCCATATCGGTCACTTTTTTTTTTTTTCTCTCTCTCTCTTCTAGTTAGCCTGGTGAACTTTTCCCCACGGAGTTTCAAGCCTCATTCCCTCTAGTCTCCTCTTTCCACTTGCCCGCTGGTGTCTCTGGCTATGGAGATTCGGCTCACCTCGCGTTCCAGCACTGGTGCATTGAGTCTGCCGCTAGTGTCCCAAACTTGGGCTCCCACGCTCTCCACGCAGGTTCACTGTGAATCACTAGTTCCAGAAGAGTTTCCTCTGCTGTTTTTTCCCCTACTCTTCCTTGACCCTGCAGTATCTCCACTTTTATTAACCTGTCTCTTCCCTGGACTAATAGTGTGCTCCCTTCCTATTCCGCCATCTTGCCGCTCCTTAGAGCAGAATTTTTATGACTGAATTTGAGATAATTAAAAATCAGTTTCATAGTTGAAACATTGACCATTTTTACTACTGCAGCCTCCCCCTCACTCTGTATCCCTATGCAGATAATCCACATGAAGGTACAACAGAAAGAGCAGCCTGCATATCTGGAGTAATGCAAATATGCCCTTTGCTTAAACAAGGGGATTGATCGACTGGAGTTCTTTGTGATTCAGTTTGCGTTTTTCTGTAGAGTGAAATATAGTGATTTGGGTAAAGTATCTCATCTTCTAGTAGATGATTCCAATTGGCTTTCTTATCCATCTACTTCACATCACAGGTGATTCCCAAGACAGGTATTGGGCTCTATCAAATAAAAAAAAAAAAAGTAGTCTCTTCAGAGTTGATGTATTTCTCCTGGAAAATTGGAGAAATGTTTTGTAAGAATCAGTTCATGGAGGATGTGTACTCCCCTAATAATGAGACTGAAGTGATTCCCTTTAATTGCCCCTCCCTGAGCTAGTTCTTGAGGCTCATTGATCAGGACAAGAATGCTAATATTTATAGGCCAATTATGAATGATGCATGTTTGTCTTACACATGAGATGTCTGCAGATCTGTTTCTCAAGGCCTTTAAGATAAAATAAGAAAATTTTGTAACAAAAGAGAAGGTTGGCATTGCCTGTTGCCTTGGTCTAGGATCTGTGCATTTATTACCCACTTAGTACTCTGACTCCTATTGTGCGCATCTCCTGATGGTTCTTTTTTGGCCATTCCTGTGTCCAGATTCCTTAATGGGTGACAATCTTTGTCCAGACTTCCAGTCTGATAACTCAGCCCAAATTGGAGTTGACTAGTTTGTGTACCCACTTTAGGATTAAGGTGGTCCAAAACTGCCAGTGCCCAATGACTGGGCTGCCTTTATGCTCACTCAAGAGGTAAGACTCTGGGCACAGGTCTCAAGTGGTTTGTTTGGTCCTCTTCCCTTTATCTCCCTGGTGACCAGGCTGATTCTCAGGTAGGCAGGGAACTTGTTGGCTCACAGAAGTCTCAGATTTCTGTTTTGCATTCATCTGCAAAATATTTGAAAGTTTCCTCTTGGATCACCAAAGTCCTGAGTAGGGAGTTTTATTTTGTATTGAGATGTGTCTTTATAAAGACAGGTGTCACTGAAGACTGTGTGTCCTCAGAATTAACTGAACTCACCCAGGCCTGGATGGGGTTCCAGGATCCTTGCTTCAGGCTGAACATTGCCTGCTGTTGTGAGCATTTGGGTGGGTACCAGAAAATGGAAGAAATCTCTCCCCCACTCCATCTCCCCCTGTCTTTCAAATAAAATGAAAAACAGATAAAAATTAGGAAAAAATTACTTTTTCCTTGTGTCCTAAGGAAAAAGTAATTACTGTTGCTTCAGGTAGAACTCATTTGTACACTTCACAAATACTCATCAATCTCAGGTTAAAGGTTTGTTGATCACTGCTGGATGGACTGCCTACTCAGCTCCCATTCTGTAATGCATCCCCTTCCATCATCTGCAGTTCACTTTGGGTGCTCATAAAACACCAAACTGCCTGCTGACTTTGCAGCCCTGTGTTCTTTATGCATAGCTTGGCCATCATCTCACTTTATTTAGCAGCATGCTAATTTTTATGAGTACTTCACAGGCAAAGAATAATGAATTCATTGATTTTCTCTGAGCTTTTGCCCTAAGTGGTTTATTTTCTGAAATTGATTTTGGGTGATATGTAGCACTTTGCTAGATTAGAAGCTGGGGTGCAGAATTTGATATTAGAGAAATAGGGCTGTCACTGCCACTTGCACTGTGCCCCACCCTGCAACCTATGCCTGCCTTTGGATTCTGTTTTTATAGTGTTGGAATGAGGCAGTAGTGATTCAATAAAGGAATAAATTTTCAATTGTTAAACATTTTTATTTTTATTAATACAAAGAGAACAGATTGCATAAGAATGTAATTCCAGAAGAACATAACCATACTTCTCTATTTCCTCCTCCTTTCTTCCTTTCTCTTTTTAAGGATTTAATAAGCTGGCTTTTTTCCCTAACCTAGTCTTTATCCCTTCATCTCCAGCCTTCCTGTCCATTTGTTACTACTTTACAATCTGGTACTTTAAGCTTTTTCCCCCTTCTTTCATGCATGTTTTTGCCTACTCCTACCCCAATTCCAAAGAAGGAAAAATGAATAAAAATCATGATATTGATTCAATGACAGGAATCCTATCCAGAAATACAGAAAAAAGTTACCTCCTTTTTCTTTTTATTAACAATTTATTATTGATTTACCTTTCTGGAAGAGGCAGCTGGAAGTTCTCCGAGGTCTGTCCTTAGGATGTGAGGAGAGCCAGAGATATTGGATAGACTCTTTACAGTCTGTTTTACTGTGAGAGATGTTGTTCCACTTGCCTGTGGCAGAAAAAAATGAAATTTCAATGATTTTTTTCTGCATTACTAATTTTTATGATGAGTCTTTTCTTTATCAATGGATAGAGACCTGTCAAATTTGCCATGAGCAAAAAATTTCACAGACACAACTGCTTCCAGAGGAGATGCATGCCTCTCCATTCCCATGTGGCCTTCCCCTGAGATCTCCATGTGGCTTCTCTTGGTCTCCTGAAAGCAAAGAGAAGATTCCAACCACAGAAAAAGTTCACTACGACAGTGGTGTTGTTTCTTGGAAATTCCTGTCCAAAAAGTAATCATTTAAGAACACCAGGGGCATTTTATTAGTTTCACAGGACTCTCTTCTTCCTGGCTTCAGTGGAAAGGAAAAATAACCAAAGTTGAAGTATGATTCTAGGCAAAGCACAATTATTTTTCTGCATAATGAAAATCCTCATTTTTTTCTGCACATTGTTAGTCTTACGTGGGTTAGAAAGAAAAATACCATTTAATGTCTTAGAACTCTCCAGTGTTAAAAAGTGCAAGAATTAAAAATTGCTATTTTATGCTCTTATAAAGCTCCAAAAGCATTAACATTGTGCATTTCTGGGTGATTGGAAAATTCTAAATTTGAAGTCAATTAATTGGCTTTGCAGAGTAGGAAGAAAATAATTGGTTTATTAATTATTTATAAAGAGAGACTATGAGAGAAGCTATTCATTGCTACCAATTGTCTATGATAAGCTTTAGTGTTTATGAAACCATGATTCATTTTATTTTATGAACTATGTCCACTTGAAGTTGCAAAAGAAAACATACAATAGTGGTTGCAATTCACTTTAACAGATTTTTTGAAATATTTTATTTATTTATTTGAGAGGCAAAGTTTCTGACAGTGAGAGGTAGAGACAGAGAAAGGTCTTCCATCCATTGGTTCACTCCCCAAATGGCTGAAGAGCCAGAGCTGCTCTATCCAAAGCCAGGAGCCAGGTGCTTCTTCCCAGTCTCCCATGGGTACAGAGGTTCAAGCACTTGGGCCATCTTCTACTGCTTTCCCAGGCCATAGCAGAGAGCTGGATTGAAAGAGGAGCAGCTGGAACTAGAACCGGTGCCCATACGGGATGCCGGTGCTGGAGGTGGAGGATTAACCTACTGCACCATGGCGCTGGCCCCACAATTCTCTTGAGAACAGAGACATTTATTCCTGAGTCTTTTACTCTTCATATATTTATGAGATGATGTCTGATTTCTTTTGGAGTTCTCTTTTGTTCTTTGATTATTTTCTATGACTAGTTTCTTAAAAGGACTTGCATTGTTAACATCTACAGTTAGGCCAATGAAGTCCTGACAGGGCACTTGTCTCTAGAATTAGAGGAGTGCTCATCATTCTCATACTGTGTTCTGTCGCTGTTCAGCCTGTGACAGTGAGACATGTAAATAAAAAAATAGAAATTCAGCATGTGGTTATCCCACAAGGAATCTTACCTTGTCTGCATCTGAATAATTGTGATAGCCAGGTGTTTTTAAGTTGCTAAATATTCTCCTAATTTGTATTTATTTAAAGACTATTGACTTAATACCATAATTTTTATTACCATAAGTTGATTGCAGATAAGGAATTTACAAATTCATACCTTGACTAGAAGTTTTACTTTGTAACAATCACAGACTAGCAGAACTCATAAACCATTAACCCTCATTTTTCTAAAATAAGAGGTTGTAATTAATATGAGTATATAAAGAATATATTTTTTGGGATGGCGCCATGCTCAATAGGCTAATCCTCTGCCTGTGGCACCAGCACACAGGGTTCTTGTCCCAGGCAGGGCACTGAATTCTGTCCCAGTTGCTTCTCTTTCAGTCCAGCTCTCTGCTGTGGCCCGGGAGTGCAGTGGAGGATGGCCCAGGTTCTTGGGCCCTGCACCTGCATGGGAGACTGGGAGGGGGCACCTGGCAGCATGGTGCGCCGGCTGCAGCATGCCAGCCACAGTGGCCATTGGGGGCGGTGAACCAACAGAAAAGGAAGACCTGTCTCTCTGTCTCTCTCACTGTCCACCCTGCCTGTCAAAAAATATATATATATATTTTTAAGATTTTATTTATTTATTTGAGAGGTAGAATTACAGACAGAGAGAGGGAGAGACAGAGAGACAGGTCTTCCTTCTGTTGGTTCACTCTCCAGATGGCTGCAATGGCCAGAGCTGCACGGATCTAAAGCCAGGAGCCAGCTGCTTCTTCCTGGTCTCCCATGTGGGTGCAGGGGCCCAAGCACTTGGGCCATCTTCCACTGCTGTTCCAGGCCAAGCAGAGAACTGGACTGGAAGAGGGGCAGCCAGGACTAGAACCGGCACCCATACAGGATGCCGGCACCACAGGCAGAGGATTAACCTCTGCACCGCAGCACCAGCCCCAAGTACATGAAGAATTTAGAACAGAAAATATACCAACCTCATGGAGTTTATCTCCTTTTCAAAACTTTTAAAAATCTTTAGTATGTAAAATGCTAATTTAAGGTGCTGTAATTAAATTCACACAAACAAGAGATGTTTTAGTATGTTTTACTTCATTATTTAAGTTAGATACTGTTAGGAAATTCTAAATTATTTTGTGGATAAATTGTAATTTCATTTCATAGGTGTATTTGAGTAGAAACACAAGCTTTTATAATCAATTATTTATGTTTAAAACATATGCTTATGTATGTTTTATATTAAAATAACAGCATTTTATGAAGTTTAGATATATCTTGTTCAATACAAGCCTATTTTTTTTTAAGTTTTCTTTAAAAAGAATCTTTGTATTTATTTTTTTAACACAGCAAATTCAGAAAAAAGCATTTGGGAAACCAACATTATTAATACTAACTCTGAAAGCCTTTCTACCTCTTTACTGAATGATTTTTCCTTCTGTCAACTTTAAACTCTAATGAATAAAAATTGTGTTTTGAACATAAGTTTTTCATGTTAATCTAACACTTTAGGGCATTTGTTTTATAAGTCTTAAGGAAAACAATAAGGTAATCTTTCATCTAGACAATTCTGGAATTTTTTATTAGATTTAGAATTTTACAGCAAAGTAATATGATCTCTTTGTCCAAATATTATGGTGTTTAAAAAATTTCTCTTCATGTATGTAAATTAATAAAGCTTATTTCCAATATATATTTTCTGTGTTTTCATTTGCTGAAGCAGGGTTCAAAGGGTGTTTTTAGGATCTTGCCAACATCAGCCCTATGTACCTATAAATTATTGGAGCCATTAAATGGACAATAAAAACTGGTTGAGGCTACTGATGAATGCTTCAAAAGGAATCTGGTACACATAGATTTTATTGTCATATTGAATTCAACTGAGGTCTTTCTTGAAACTGTACTCTTGATAGGCTGAAGACAGAGTAATGGAGTTAATTCTTTATGCCAAAGATACGTGGATCTGTTGTACAAAGGCTTCATTCTCTGTTGATCATCAGTAACTTGAGGTCTTTCTGTAGATTCTGAATGGCAGTGCTTACAGCTTCATATTGCAAAGCACTGGCAGCATATTTGCAGTATTTCTGAGCTCTCACAAAGTCCTCAGGGGTGAGGTGGGTATCGCCTTGGGAAACTGTACTGAAAGTGCAGGATCAATGGCTGGACTACTCTATAGAGTAGGTTGCATAGTATTCCTTGTTACACCGATGCTATGAGGCACTTTTGCTGTTGTGTTGGCTGGGGCATGTGCACCCAGAGGAATCTGTATTCAACTATAGCTGTCTGATGGCATGCTGCCTGGGTCAACTGCTGAAGATGATGATGGCTGAGGTGTGTTGAGTGGGCAGAGATGCTACTACAGCATCTTCATTTTCTTCACCATCAATATCTTCCTCAATTGCAATAGAGCCTGCTTGAGGAGTCTCCTCATTCTTTAAGCAATTATGGATATATGTTGCCTTCCACCTTGCATACTTTGTGTTTCACATTTTCATCAGTGTTATGTTAAACACGGTTATGACATCTATTAAAAGACTTGCAGTATAGAAGAACTTGATCATGTTTTTTGTGAAATAGCCCAGCACAATGTTCATTGTCTGCATATATGAACATTTTCCAAGAATAATTCCCCAAATGAGCAGAACCAACTGCTCCTTGGGTAATAGCTTCATTATCACCCAACTGTTTCTTTTTGTTGTTGTGAAGAACCTGAGCCTGGATCAAGGCACAGCTATTTTAGACTAGGCCTCCATCTTGTAACTCAGGACTGACCAGACCCTGAACCCTAAGGCAAAATCTCCTGAAAGAAGAAAAATAAACTCCCCTTGTGATAAACTCCCCTAGCAACAGCCATTCAGCAGATAGCAGGGAAATACCTGCTATCCAGGTGTCTTTTCAGGTAGTTAAGGTGATTGATAACATTCCAAATCCCTGCAGTTTGGCACGTACACCCTAGCGGCTCGGACCCTATACTTTAGCCAGTCATTTTAAAAAGCATCAACCCCAAAGCCATCCAATCACCTTTACTAGTCTATTCCCAACACTGGATTTACTAATCAATTTTAAGAGATGTTCTTTACATTCTCACAGAATGAGATGATTTGCTGAATGGTGCTATAATGTATAGAATGTCTCTGAAAACCCTGTATAAACCCCACAAAGGAAATGGGATGGATCCTCATCAGAAGAACACTGTGATGATTGGAGGAGTGGACCCTAGCTTGAGTTAGAACAATAAATCTCTTTGCTTTTGCATCATTGAAGTCTCTCATTGGGATAATTGTGTCCCATCCAAGGCTGGTCTAACAGTTGTTATTGTTAAGATTTATTTATTTATTTGAAAGGCAGTTACAGAAAGGCAGAGAAATGGAAGGAGAGTTGGCCTCTGCCATCCTCTAGTTCACTCCCCAAATGGCTGCAATGGCCAGAGCTGTGCTGATCTGAAGCCAGGAGCCAGGAGATTCTTCCAGGTCTTCCACATGTGTGCAGGGGCCCAAGGACTTGGGCCATTTTTCTACTTCTTTCCCAGGCCAGAGCAGAGAGCTGAGTCAGAAGTGGAGCAGCTGGGACTTGAACTGGAGCACATATGGGATGCCAGCACTGTAGGCCAGGGCTTTAACTTGCTGCACAACAGTGCAAGCCCCCCAAATGTTTCTTAAGAGCTCCTAACTGACCTGTTAATTTTGATAAAAATTTATGACACTCAGGAGTTTTATTATCAATATTCATTCTAGTTTGCATGGCATATAAATGACCCCCTTGGTAAAATACATAATGATCAGCAATGGCTGCCAACACCCACCCCTCAGATCAATTCTTGAGCAACTATTCAGTAATAGGCCACCACAGAGCCCTACTTGTCATGCTCCTGAGCCATCAGGTGATGCTGCATGTTCTTTTATTTTTTTAATTTTTTTTACTTTTTAAAATTTTGACAGGTAGAGTTATAGACAGTGAGAGAGAGAGACAGAGAGAAAGGTCTTCCTTCTGTTGGTTCATCCCCTAAATGGCTGCTACAGCTGGCACTGTGCCAATCCAAAGCCAGGAGCTAGGTGCTTCCTCCTGCTCTCCCATAGGGGTGCAGGGCCCAAGAACCTGGGCCATCCTCCACTGCCTTCCCGGGCCACAGCAGAAAGCTGGACTAGAAGAGGAGCAACTGGGACAGAACCAGTGCCTCAACCGGTACTAGAACCCAGGATGCCAGCGCTGCAGGCAGAGGATTAGCCTAGTGACCTGCGGTGCTGTATGTTCTTAAACTGTGGGGAGAGTGGGGGCAGTGGAGCAAGCTTGGCCATCTCCACTCTAGCATATCACCACTTTCTCAAGCCTATACTTTTTTCAAGTACATATTCTTACTTCACAGAAAAACAGTTAAAACCAGACTGACTGTTGTAAAAATAATTCAGTGGTTATAGAAGTCTACTCATACAACATTTAAAATTGTGATTTTAAAAAAAGATTTATTTATGTATTTGAATTGCAGATTTACAGAGAGAGAGAGAGAGAGAGATTGATTGACATCTCTGCTGGTTCACTCCCCAAATGACCACAATGGCCAAGGCAGGGCTAGATTGAAGCTAGGAGCCAGGAACTTCATCCAGGTCTGCCACATGGGTACAGGGATCCAAGCATGAGAGCCATCCTCCACTGCTTTCTCAGGCTCATTAACAGAAAGCTGGATCAAAGTGGAGCAGCCAGGACTCAAACCAGCACTCATGGGATGCCAGTACTGCAGGCAGTGGCTTAACCCACTAAGCCACAGTGCCTGCCCCCAAATGATTTTTGGTTTCTGTATGATAGCCATACTAACTGGGGTGAGAAGAAATCTCATTGTGGTTTCTGTTAGCATTTCCCTGATGGCTAGTGATCCTGAACATTTTTTTCATGTGTCTGTTGGCCATTTGAATTTCTTCCTTGGAAAAATGCTTGTTAAAACTGCATGTTAATATAACAGGAAAAATGGCTGTTGCCCATTTCTTGAACTGGATTGTTTGTTATGTTGTTGAATTTGTTGAGCTCATTAGAGATTTTGGATATTTTTACTAATAGTTTGTGAATGTTTGCTTCCATTCTGTCAGTTGCTTCCTTTGTTGCAGTTCAGAAGCTTCTTAGCTTGATATAATCTCCTTTGACTATTTTTCCTTTTATTGCCTGTGCTTCAGGGGGTCTTTTTCCAAAAGTCTTTGCCTATGACAATGTCTTGCAGAGTTTCCCTGATATTTTCCCCTAGTAATCTGATGGTATCACATAGATTTAGATATTTGATCTAATTACAGCTAATTTTTGTACAAGTTGCAATATGGGAGGGGAGAGGGATCGGGAGAGGGGAGGGTTGCGGGTGGGAGGGAAGTTGTGGGAGGGGGAAGCCATTGTAATCCATGAGCCATACACTGGAAATTTATATTCATTAAATAAAAGTTAAAAAAAAAAACAAGTTGTAATATGGGGATCTTGTTTCCTACTACACTGTGAAGAACAATTTTTCCAGCACCATTTTTGAAGAGATTGTCCTTTCTCCAGAATTGCCTTAAATTTGTTTCTCACAAACTAATTGGTTTTAGATGTGTGGATTAATTTTCAGAGGTTCTATTCCTGTTTCATAGGTCTACATGTCTTTTGGCATGCCAATAACAAGCTCTTTTGATTATAACTGCCCTATAGAAGATCTTGAATTCTGGAATTGTGATGCCTCCAGCTTTGCTTTTGTTAAGATTGCCTTGCATTTCATACCAATTTTGACATCATCTTTTTCCTAACTCTGAGAAGAATGTTGTTGGTATTTTGATTGAGATCACATTGAATCTGTAAATTGCTTTTGGGGGGCTGGCACTGCAGAATAGTAGGTTGAGCCTCTGTCTGTGGCATTGGTATCACATGGATGCCAGTTTGGGTCCCAGCTGCTCCTCTGATCCAGCTCTCTGCTCATGGCCTGTGAAGGCAGTAGAAGATGTCCCAAGTGCTTGGTCCCCTGTATCCATATGGGAGATGAGGAGGAAGCTCCTAGCTCCTGGGTTCAGATCAGCCCAGCACCAGCCATTACAGCCATTTGGAGAATTAACCAATAGTTAGAAGGCATTTCTTTCTGTCTCTCCCTCTCTCTGTCTATAACTGCCTCTCAAATAAATGATTATAAAAGTAAAATTAAAAATAATTTCTTTTGGTAGTATGGAAATTTTGATATTAGTTCTTCCAATTTATGACATGGAAGATTTTTCTTTTTTGTGTGTTTTCTAATATTTCTTTAATGTTTTGTAATTTTTCTTGTAAAGATCTTTCACACCCTTGACTAAATTTATTCCAACCATAAAAAATTTTTATGGTTATCGTGAAAGGCACTGATCTGATGAGTTATTTTCCAGCCATGGCATTTTTGTGTGTATAATGGCTATTGATTTTTGTGTGTTGATTTTATATCTTACAACTTTACCAAGCTTTCTTATGAGTTTCAATAATCTCTTGGTGGAGTCTTTTGGTTTCCCAATATTTAGGATTATGTCATCTGCAAACAGATTACTGGACTTTATGCTTTCTAATTTGTTTTCCTTTTTCTTGCATTCTTGCCATTGCTAAAACTGTTAGTAGTGTATTGAACAGCAGTAGTGATGGAGAGAA
The DNA here is from genome assembly GCF_033115175.1 of Lepus europaeus. Lineage (NCBI taxonomy): Eukaryota > Metazoa > Chordata > Mammalia > Lagomorpha > Leporidae > Lepus > Lepus europaeus. Next base: position 1,329,873 of record NW_026909534.1, on the reverse strand, counting down.
ACTTTGGTTTCAGATCTTAGTGGAAATGCTTCCATGATTTCCCACTCAATATGATGTTGGTTGAAGATTTGTCATATATTGCCTTGATTGTGTTAAGGAGTGTTCCTTCTATTCCCAACTTGCTTAAGGTTTTTGTAATGAAAGCTTGTTGTTTTTTGTTTTTTGTTTTTTTTTTTTTTATTTTTGACAGGCAGAGTGGACAGTGAGAGAGAGACAGAGAGAAAGGTCTTCCTTTTGCCGTTGGTTCACCCTCCAATGGCCGCTGCGGTAGCACGCTGCGGCCGGCGCACCACGCTGTTCCGATGGCAGGAGCCAGGTGCTTCTGCTGGTCTCCCATGAGGTGCAGGGCCCAAGCACTTGGGCCATCCTCCACTGCACTCCCGGGCCACAGCAGAGAGCTGGCCTGGAAGAGGGGCAACCGGGACAGGATCGGTGCCCCGACCGGGACTAGAACCCGGTGTGCCGGCGCCGCAAGGCGGAGGATTAGCCTAGTGAGCCACGGCGCCGGCCTGAAAGCTTGTTTTTTATCAAATACTTTCTCTTCATTTATTGAGATCATCATGTGGTTTTTAATTCTTTAGTTTGCTAGTGTCACATATCACATTTATTGATTTGCATATGCTGAACCATCCCTGCCTACCAGGGGTACATTCCACTTGGTCCAGGTAAATTATCTTTATGATCTGTTGTTGGATTTTATTAGCTAGCAATTTGTTGAGAATTTTTGCACCTGTGCTTATCAGAGATATTGTTCTTTAATTCTCTTTCTCTATTGTATCATTTTCTGGTTTAGAAAATAAGGTGACACTGGCCAAATAGAAGGAGTTTGGGAATACTCTTCTCTTTCAATTGTTTTGAATAGCTTAAGAAGAATTGGAATTGATTCTGTTTTAAAAGTCTGGTAGAATTTAGCAGTGATACTTTCTGGTCTTGGGCTTTTCTTTGGAGGGTTTTTGTTACTGATTCAATCTCTGTCTTGGTTTTTGGTTTGCTTAGGTTTTCTATATGTCTTCATGACTCAGTTTTGTTATCTGGTATGTTTCTTGATTTCTTCTAGGTTTTCTGATTTGTTGATCATTGTATGTGATGCCCACATTCTATATTACAGTGCTAATATAAGTTTTCAGTGTTCCACTTCCAAACCAGGTTCCTGCTTAATATCTCTGGGAATCATGGGGTAGTGGCTCAAATTCTTCAGTTCCTTTACCTAAGTGCAAGATCTACTACTTATTAGGGGACCTGAGAGCCTGGTCCAGCCACAGCTGTTGCAGACATTTAGAGAGTGAACCAACATATGAAAGACCTCTCTGCTTCTCTCTCCCCACCCACTTTCTGTGTATTTTTCTGCCATTTTTAAAATCATTTTTAAAGCTATTTGTTTATTTGAAAGTCACAGTTACAGAGAGAGAGAGAGACATAGAGAGATCTTCCATCATCTGGTTCACTCCCCTGGTGGCTCTAATGGCCAGTGTAGGGCCAGGTTGAAACCAGGAGCTTCTTCTGAGTCACCAATGGGGGTGGCAGGAGCCCAAGTACTTGGGCCATCTTCCACTTTTTATCAGACCATTAGCATAAAGCTAAATCAGAAGTGAAACAAGTGTGACTTGAACCGGTGACTATATGGGATGCCAATATAACAGATGGCAGCTTTGCATACTGCAGCACACCAGCCCCCTCTCTGCCTTTCAAATAAACAAATCTTTTAAAAAGAAATGAAAATGTACTTAAGATAGTAAAAGTCATCTATTGGAATGATTACATTTTAAAACATTTATTTATATATTTGAAAGGCAGTGTTAGAGTGAGAAAGGGAGAGACTGATCTTCCTTTAGGTTTGTTCTCCAAAATGGCTGCAATGACTGGGGCTAGACCAGGCTGATCTCATAAGATAGGAGCTTCTTCCAGATATCACATGGGTTCAGGGGCCCAAGCATTTGGGCAATCCTTTGCTGCTTTCCCAGACACATAAGCAGGGAGCTGGATAAGTTTGGAGCATCAATATCTGTGACATCCTCCTTGCAGTACAAGGATATAGAGCCCATCTGGCACAATTAACGTCCTGTTTATGGGTGAGCCAAGTATAACAGCTTCCAACTCTCAAGGTTTGGACTAGATGGGTTCTGAGGAATTGTGTTATAACAGATATAAATCCATAATTCTTGGTTTAAGCTTTTGTTAGCAGATAATGGCTGTGACTACTTTGGGTCTCTGGATTGTCACCAGTGAAGGCATCCAGATTAATAGTAATGAGATCAACAGTCAGCAGAATGATGTCCAGCTGAACTTAAATGGTTTTTCTTTTTTATTGTTAGAATAGTGACCTCCTGCAGTACCCTGGCATCTGGACATAGACAGTAGACATTGGAAGCCGTCCCCTTTGCCAAATGGAGTATGCCAAGTTTTGGGTCTATCATTTATTAAGGAGGCCTTAGTAGCCATCCTCACATTTTACTGTTATATATCCATGGCCAAAGTCCTACTAGACATCAAGGTTTGTTGAATCACAGGCTCAAGGTGTGTAGGTGACTGTTTTTCCAGTATAGCACACTTAATAGCCATCTAATTTAATTTTACTGGCACATAGCAGGGTTCCAAGAGAGGTTATTTCTTGCATCACAGCCCTTGAGAAGTAATGGATATCATAGATGATGCAAAGAATTTAGAAGGCGTATGAGCTCCACAAGTGAAGAAGTCACTGAGAGCACTAATGATAGTGCCTACATGATTTAATTTGACTGATTTTAGCACTTTTCATTGGAAAGGGGCCATTTAAGCTGGGCTGATTTGTAGCATCCATGACAATTAATTTTTTAAATGAGGCATGCATTGCACCAAAACCCAGGAAGGACTAAAATGTATTAGCATCGTATGTTCTGCACAAGTGTGTCAAACAGTCTCATTGAGGGAGGAAGTCATCAATGTGATATATTCTGTGCTCTGATAAAAGGTGGGTAGTTAAACTCTTTGCAAAAATTGTGTTTGATGGCAAAGTCAATGAGATGCTTGTGTATACCCTAGAAGTGTCTTTTCAAAGTGAAGGCAAACTAGACTAAGGGGCTGTTGGAAAAGCTTTGAAAAACACATTTGCCACTTTTGTAATAGTTGACAGGTCATTTTTGTATTAAGAGGCATCAGATATGTTAATATGAGATATTAGATATAAAGTGTGGTGGACATAATCAATGGCATGTAGCATTAAGATTTTAGTAATCTACCATGAGATGCCATTTACTTTTTTCCAGATCCAACAGGAACAATTGGGCTGCCAAGTGGGAAAGAGCTGGAATAATCACCTTTTTGTTAATTAAGTCTAATGTAATAAATTTTAATGCATGAAGACATTGAGTTTCCTTTTATTATGTCATCTTAATTATTCTAGTTTGGGACCTGTGGAGTGTTATTTTCCCTAGTTAAGTTGTAGCATAAAATTTTTATTTTAATAATTGCTGTTTTAGGCCTTCTCTCCCACCTGTGGGATTTTCTGAGTACATCTGACTATTGGAAATTTAGGTAATACTATAGTTAAAATGAGATGTACCAAATAAATTATTTTTTCTTCTGATATATATTTTGGAACTTTTCTAAAATGGTATTGAGTACCCTGTTTAAATTTAGTGGGATCCCCTGGGTAAGACTGTTATTTGAGCCACATTACTGATTACACCTATGAAACTGTGAATAAATGTATCTAGAACCTGGAAAATTTGATGTCTTATGCTGAAGAGACATAAGAATCAATGTCTCTATCTTTTTTAATTAAATAATTTAAAAATAAATTTTAGATGTCTAAAAGGATGAAATTATATTTTTTTCAGAAATTTATACCTACATACAACTATAATTTATACATTTTACATTTTCCTTCTTTAGGTTTTTAATAAGATTTATTAGGGCTGGCTCTGTGGTGTGGGCAGAGGCCCACATACTTGGGCCATCTTTTGCTGCTATTTTCCCAGGTTCAATAGCAGGGAGCTGGATCAGGAGTGGAGAGATTGGGACACAAACAGGCACAAATATGGAATGCCATTCTCATCTAGTAAAACTTGATCAGACAACACTGATTGTTTCTAGTAGTGATATTTCTATTAGTGATAAGAAGCTCAAGCTTGACCTCAAATTTAGTCCTTGACAGATCCTGAATTAGTTTCACTCTGTGATCATCACTCTTTTTTTCTTAGGGACTATATTTTTCATTATTGATTCAGTAAAATCAAGTATTAGAGATCCTATTTCTAAGTGCTTGAAATTATAAATGCTGGTCATTACTCAGAAGGTGTATATAGGGGTTGGCACCATGGCTCACTTGGTTAATCCTCCACCTACAGTGCCAGCATCCCATATCAGCACCGGGTTCAAATCCTGGTTGCCCCTCTTCCAGTCCAGTTCTCTGCTGTGGCCCAGGAGGGTGGTGGAGGATGGCCAAGTGCTTGGTCCCCTGCACCCGCATGGGAGACCAGGAAGAAGCACCTGGCTCCTGGCTTTGGATTAGCGCAGTGCTGGCCATAGCGGCCATTTGGAGAATGAACCAACAGAAGAAAGATCTTTCTCTCTGTTCTCTCTCTCACTATAACGCTACCTGTCAAAAAAAAAAAAAAAAACGGTATTTAAAACCAGTGAGAGGAAATGAATTGTAAAAGATCAATCAACAGGCCAGCACCGTGGCTTAACAGACTAATCCTCCACCTTGCAGCGCCGGCACACCGGGTTCTAGTCCTAGTCGGGGCGCCAGATTCTATCCCGGTTGCCCCTCTTCCAGGCCAACTCTCTGCTATGGCCCAGGAAGGCAGTGGAGGATGGCCCAAGTCCTTGGGCCCTGCACCCACATGGGAGACCAGGAGAAGCACCTGGCTCCTGGCTTCGGATCAGTGTGATGCGCCGGCCGCAGTGGCCATTGGAGGGTGAACCAATGGCAAAAAGGAAGACCTTTCTCTCTCTGTCTCTCTCTCACTATCCACTCCTCCTGTCAAAAAAAAAAAAAAAAAAAAAAAAAAGATCAATCAACAACAGTTGAGTGTTGCATGCTGCCTTCCCACTTTCTTCTCAGGAATCCCCACAGAATTCACAATCGTAATTCTAAAATCAGCAACTCCTGCTGTCAGAAGTGTGTGGCTACCACTATAGGGAGCAATAATTTTTAGAAAGGACAAGGCAATCCACTATTTCATTATACTATTCTTGTTTGATGCCTACAACTTCATTTTCTGTTTACATTGTATGATGCTGGGAACTAAGCAATAATTTTCTTCTGGGTCTGAGATGAAGCTAAATAAGATAGAAGTTCAAAACTGAGGTCCCTGAATTTGTAGAATGAAGTCACTGAAAGGCAATTACCAGATCAATGATGGTATAGGCATTTGAATAGCACAATTCATACACTATCTATAGAAAAAATGACCAATAGCTGTGGGCCAACAGTCAATGGCCCATGAGACCATCACACAAATCCTCAAGAGTTTGACTATAATTTCATGCCAACTTTCATTTAGACAAGAAGAGAAGTAAAAGCAGGAGCTCCATGACACCCTAATATTTTTCTCTTGCCTAATTTGTGGCAGCAACCACTACTTCAGTGCAGGTTTTTGTGTTTTTTTTTTTTTTAATATAGCTTTGTTAAAAATATACAGATAATTGGCCGGTGCCATGGCTCAATAGGCTAATCCTGCACCTTGTGGCGCCAGCACACTGGGTTCTAGTCCCGGTCGGGGTGCTGGATTCTGTCCTGGTTGCCCCTCTTCCAGGCCAGCTCTCTGCTGTGGTCCGGGAGTGCAGTGGAGGATGGCCCAAGTGTTGGGCCCTGTACCCCATGGGAGACCAGGAGAAGCACCTGGCTCCTGCCTTCGGATCAGCGTGGTGCACCGGCTGCAGCAGCCATTGGAAAGGAAGACCTTTCTCTCTCTCTCTCTCACTGTCCACTCTTCCTGCCAAAAAAAGAAAAAGAAAAAAAAATATACAGGTAACTGGATGTGATGGGTAGATGAATTTCAGGATGTTTTGGGTAAAGAATTACTAGATAGTGCATTTTTAAATATTCACAAAGATTTTACAAGGCATTCATGCTGTTTTCAAACAATATTAATCCACCAAATTATTACTATTTTACTGTGAAATATGATCCATTGATGGTCTACAAATTGTTTTACTAGGTAAGATCAAGCATCATTTTAAAGGATTAAAAATGATTTATTCAGGGATAATATTTTCTTCTTTAAATGCTAAAGTTAAAAAGAGTCCTTGGAGGGTTTTTCTAAAAATATGTAGAAGTATTTGAGGGTTTTAGAACCACAATTTAATTATGAGAATTGAAAAAAAAATACTATATTTAATGACAACTTCCAAAAATTCTTTCCACATTTTAATTTCTCCACTTATAGTATGTTTCTTTCAAATGTATTTGCCAAGCCAGGAATTAATGAGGAATTGGAATATTATGTGAGCACTTCATGTGGTTACACACGTTTTTAGGTACGCCCACTGTATCCTAAGAGGTTCATTTTCCAGCAGTTTTCTTCCTAATGGAGGTGTGCACTGTTTTACAGGGAAGGTAGCTTCATCTGCCCATGATGTCAACAGGGAAAGATGATGGAAAGTCTCCTTTGTTGTCCTTCTCAGCATATGCCATTGCAATCACTCCCACCATCTTTAGAGAATTTCTGGTCCTGAAGCTGTCCCCATATTGCTCAAGAACTGTGTGATTTGTTTCTGTGTCTGTGAATGTTAGTGTGGGGGTAAAAGAAACTTTGTAGAGAAGGACCGGTTCCGGTCTCTTGGTGGCATAGGTGCAGTTGTAGATCGGAGACATTATAATCTCTTATTCAGGTACAACCTTATAGACCTTGGCTGGTTCAAGAAAGGATACCAGTGGTAGATCCTCAGTTCCAAAGCCATAGAAGGGATGAATAATGTTGGATTTTCAAGCTTTTTTTTTTTTTTTTGTCAGAAGATGAGGGGCTAGCGCTGTGGCTCAGCAGGTTAATGCCCTGGCCTGGCCTGAAGTGCCAGCATCCCATATGGGCACCAGTTCTAATCCCGGCTGCTCCTCTTCTGATCCAGCTCTCTGCTATGGCCTGGGATAGCAGTAGAAGATAGCCTAAGTCTTTGGGCCCCTGCACCCACATGGGAGACCCAGAAGAAGCTCCTGGCTCCTGGCTTCAGATTGGCACAGCTCCTTTGTGGCCATCTAGGAAGTGAACCCGTGGATGGAAGACCTCTCTCTCTGTCTCTACCTCTCTCTGTAACTCTGCCTGTCAAATAAATAAAAATAAATCTTTTTTTAAAAAAAAAGATGATGTGTCTGATAGAAGTCCAGTGGGTCTCTAGGTATACAGAAAGGGGTTCTAAAATTTCTGTAGATAACTGGTCTCATACAAGATGGCCATGGGCTGGAGATGGGTGTTCAGACCATTTGAGCTGAATTGTATATGAGCTGAATGTAGGTTGCACCTCTGTCACTGTTTACTCATCTCTAAGATGAGCGTAGCAGCAATACTAATGAAATATCCTTACTGTGAGATGTGTGCAGGCTGACTTACACTGTGTTGCAATTGCATTTATGGGGTTTCTGGTGTATCTTCTTTAAATGAAGTTTCCGGTATCCTGCACAGTATAGCCTGTCCAGTGTTACTCATTTGAGGTTACTGAACTTATACAATGCCTAGTTTCTGGGAACATGGAAGTTTGGGTACTGGGGGACAGTCCCATTTCCTTTGGAAATTAGTAATTGTTATGGTATTTGAAGAAGGGAGCTCCGCACATAGGAATCTTTTCTAACAGAATACAACTTAATGCTCTCTGAGACAACACCTCAAGACTCAGAGCAGAGACAAGAGTCATTGAAATGTAAAGATCCTAGTTGCATGGTCCAAGCAGTTATGGATCATACTGACCAGAGTGAGCAAGATATACTTGATATTACCTTACCTCATCCATTATTTTCAAGACTTGGTGGTAATAGAAGTTCTGGACCAGCATTCAAAAGAGAGGCATGAATGGATTAGAAGACAGTGGTCTTAAGGATGTAGCCTGGGGTGGAGGGATAACCTCTCATATCTGAGAGTCACCATCTGCACTGCTTCCTACCACATGCCCATTACTTCATTCCACTACCAGGATCTCTAGAAATGGAGGTGTGTAAAACCTAGTCTGTCATATACTTGGTACCTGGGCTATGCTGCTGCCCCCTGTATTCTAATAGTCCTTCCTGATAGCTCAAAGAAATTTTGCTAGGATCTCTGTAAAAAAATGAAACAAATTGTATTTCAGGAGAAAAGTGGTTTGAGTAATGTCACATGATTTGTAAATACCCGGCACCCTAACTTCTGTCTAATGTTCTCTATCTTGCCACATTTAATTAAAAAACATTTATTTTTCAGATCCATTTCAGAAATTATCACCAGTTCAAATAATACTGCTTTAGAAAACTTCCCTGAGCATGTCTTCCCTTTTGCTCCTAATGCTGTTTGGAGTGTGACTTCAAAAAGCATATCATGAGGCCAGTGCTGTGGCACAGCAGGTTAATGCCCTGGCCTGAAGCACCCATATCCCATATGGGCATGGGTTCAAGACTTGGCTGCTCCATTTCTGATCCAGCTATGGCCTGGGAAAGCAGTAGAAGATGGCTCAAGTCCTTGGGTCCCTGCACCCATGTAGGAAACCCAGAAGAAGCTCCTGGCTTCAGATTGGTGCAGCTCCAGCCATTGCAGCCATTTGTAGAGTGAGCCATTGGATTGAAGACCTCTCTCTCTCTCTGTCTCTCCTCTCTTTGTGTAACTTTGACTTTCAAATAAATAAATAAATGTTTTAAAAAAACAAAAAGCATATCATAAAAATTTTCCCCCTCTCAGTAATTTATTCTTGAACAATATACAGTATACATGCAGCTATAGAAAATTACTGTGAACCTTTATCCTGCTTTCTGAAATAGTAAAATTATATTAAATCAGATTCATGTGATAATAAGCTTCTTAAAATATAAACCAAAAGAACACAATGACCATATATAAGCCGAAATGTGAAGAGCAATCTTCTGGTCTCCAGATAATTTATTTGTGTGAATCTCAAGACTTTTATTTTATTTTATTTTATTTTTTTTAGTATCAGCAGCTTTTCTAAGGTCTAATTGAGAGGCAAAATTGTGTTTATAGGAGCTTTTTTCTAAGTTTTTTAAAAATTTATTTGAAAGTATTGTATATAGAGGAGAGACCCAGAGAGATCTTCCTTCGGCTTGTTCACATCACAGATGGCCGCATTGAGCAGGGCCGGGACAGAATGAGGCCAGGAACCAAGATCTTCTTCTGGGTCTCCCACATTGGTAGCATTTGCCCAAGTACTTGGATCATCTTCCATTGCTTTTCTCAGGCCAACAGCAGGAAGCTGGATCAAAAGCAGAACAGCCAGAACATGAACCAGTGCCCACATGGGGTGCTTGCATTGCAGATGGCAGGTTTTCTTGCTATGTGACAATGCTGGGCCTGTTTTATGGGAACTTCTAAATGAAATTTTGAAGTTGTATGCATTGTAATTTGCATGTAATTCAACTTTCTGCCATACTTACTTGTATGTATCAGCATTTGATGTAGGACAAATCAGAAAACACGATGGCTTAGCAAACAGCCATTTGATTTGCAGTTCTGACTCTGTGTTATGGGCTTCACTCAGCTGGACAATTCCTATGATTAGTCTGGGAGCAGAAATGAGAGTTTCATCATTTGGGGAACTGATTGAGACTTCACTTAAGTGTCTCGGGTTTGTGGTGAATCTTGGCTACATACCATCTCTTCAACAGGAAGGTTTTTCAGAAGATAACTGTCAGAAAAAGAAAATCTGAGAAGGCAAATACTTTACAAATTGTCTATTTCTGGGGCTGGTGTGTGGCATAGCAGGTAAAGCCACCGCCTGCAGTGCCAGCATCCCATATGGGTGCCAGTTTGAGACTCGGTTGCTCCACTTCTGATCCAGCTCTTTACTACAGCCTGGGAAAGCAGAAGATGGCCCAAGTCCTTGGGCCCCTGCCCCCATGTGGAAGACCTGGAAGAAGCTCCTGGCTCCTATATTTGGATCTACACAGCTCCAGACATTGCAGCCATCTGGGGAGTGAACCTGCGGTTCAAAGACCTCTCTTTCTCCCTCTCTCTCTCTCTCTGATTCTCCTTCTCTCTCTGTGTAACTCTTTCAAATAAATAAATATTTTAACAAATTGTCTATTTCTATCACATTTGTTGGTATCTCATGGGGTAAATCAAGTGAAATGGTGAAATTCAGGGTCTTTTTTTAAAGATTTATTTGAAAGAGTTACACACAGAGAGAGGGAGAGGCAGAGAGAGAGAGGTCTTCCATCCACTGGTTCACTCCCCAGTTGGCTGCAATGGCCAGAGTTGTGCCAATCCAAAGCCAGGAGCTTCTTCTGGGTCTCCCACATAAGTTCAGGGCTCCAAGGACTTGAGACATCTTCTATTCCTTTCCCAGGCCATAGCAGAAAGCTGGATCAGAAGTGGAGTAGCTGGGAATCAAACAAGTGCCCATATGGGATGCCAGTGCTGCAGGCAGCAGCTTTACCTGCTAGGCCACAGTGCCAGCCCCAATCCAGGGTTTCTTTGCTATGGCCTAGGAAGGCAGTAGAAGATGGCCCAAGTCCTTGGGACCCTGCACCCACATGGGAGACCTGGAAGAATCTCCTGGTTCCTGGCAGGTAAAGCTGCCAGCTACTCCACTTCTGATCCAGCTTTCTGCTATGGCCTGGGAAAGGAATAGAAGATGTCTCAAGTCCTTGGACCCCTTGTTAAACCAGTGATAACTTCTGTTTAATCTCTGCGACTTAATATAGGTGGGTGCATTTTCCTATATATTTCAACTTTTACAGGTTTATTCCTCCACAGTGAAGCTGATGTTTTCTTGGTTAATGTATTTATTATTCTTTATTCATTCTATCATATTCTTTTTTTTTCCCACTGTTCAGTTCAGAAGGAAACCAGAGGTTTTGTTTTTGTTTTTGTTTTAAGATTTCATTTATTTACTTGAAAGAGTTGCAGAGAGAGAGAGAAAGTCCTCCATCTGCTGGCTCACCCTCCAAATTATTGCAAAGGCTGGAGCTGAGCCTATCCAAAGCCAAGACCCAACAGCTGTTGGGTCTCCTATGCAGGTGCAGTGGCCCAAGGACTTGGACCATGTTCCACTGCTTTCTTAGGACATAGCAGAGAGCTAAATTGTATGTTGAGCAGGGAGATTGTATTGCAGACATCCCCAGGTTCTCTTTTTGGACAAATAATTGCATTGCTTTCACTTTAATTATGTATAATGTTCTTTCAAATGTTTATCATTTGAATGTTTTGGGCAAGTAATTCTATTGCTTTCACTTTAATTATGTATAATGTTATTTCAATTTTTTATCAGTAGAAAAATCATAGACAAGGGCAAAAGCTAATTTGTATTCTTTGTCTTACTTGTATTTTCTCTCTTACTTAAAAATATTTATTAGTTTAATAGAGAAAGAAGTTGATGGACTGAGATAGGGAGCTTTGACACATTAATTCACTTCCTAGATAACCATACCAAACAGAGTTGGGGCAGAACTGAAGCCAGGATTGAGGAATGGAATCTAGGCCTCCTTCATTGGTGACATCATCACAGCTTCCCCAGGTCTGCATTATCTGGGAGCTAAGAACTGAAGCTGGCATTGGAAATCAAACATAGGCACTCTGAGGTGGCATCATAAATGCTAAGCTAAATGTCTGCCCTGTCTTTTAATATATTTTTTCTCTGACATATTGGAAGTGATATGCATGGTGTTTTCCTGGAAATTCTTTTCTGTTCATTCCCATCGTAGTTTCACTGATGGTTTTTTGCCTTTTTTTCTCAATGCTTCTACAAACTTCTCCTTAACATTACCCATTCACAAGTCAATATTACCCCTCTTCTAGCCTGCTGTGCAATTCCCCTTGGAAGATGTGCCCTTTGTGATTTGAGCCTCCTGTTTCCCTCCAGCTTGGGCATTTTTCACAGCCTGTAGATCATGGGTTTGACTCTATTGAATACTTCTGTGTGGCTTTCTAAACACTCAACAAGTCTAATGTAAAACCATATCCTTCCTTTTTCCTTCATATCCATACACAACTGTCAGTGTTTGTTTTGTGACAGAGTTAATAGTTGACTGGAAGTATAATGTTACAGGTGATGATAGCATTTGAAGACCTGGCTGTGTACTTTAGCTGGGAGGAATGGCAGAACATGAACAATGCTCAGAAAACCCTATACAGAGATGTGATGCTGGAGACCTACAGCAGCCTCTTCTCCTTGGGTGAGTGACACCCATCACATGCCCAGTGATAACAATTTCTTGCTATTTGACAAACAAGGGAACACTTTATAATGTTTAATATTGCGCAGATATAGAATTTGAGTCCATGAATAATCTGACTATCTACCATCTAACAAAAGATTCAAATTGGAACATTTGTTGCATAGCTCTTGGACCAAGCTGTAGTCCTTTAAATAACCCAAGATAGTGATTTCACAAATTCTTACATTGTTTTCATTAACAGGGCACTGCATTACCAAACCTGACTTGATCTTCAAGTTGGAGCGAGGAGCAGAGCCATGGATGGTGGAAGAATGCCTGAATCAGAGCCTTCCAGGTCAGCCTACACATAAGACACAGGAAGGCCAAGACAGAAAGTATGCAGATGTTGACTGGTTCTCTTTCCACGAATTTTTCTCAAGCCTTACTCCTGATGACAGCTGGTTTTGTGCATCAGACACAGGCATCCTAGAGTATTTAGAGATACCAGTATCTTTCTAACTTTTGTTCTTAGTGAAGATGTTCTTTGATTTAAAAAAACCCAGTCATTTTCTGATGTTACTAAGGCTTTTATCTAGGTTTGATACACTCCCCAAATTCTAACTTGTCCTCTACACTTTCATACCTTTTCTTTCATGCACTTATTAGTTCCTTCAGTGCTTGTTAACTAGGTAATGTACAGAAAGTTTTTTTTTTAAGATTAGTGTTTCTTTCTGTTTATTTTTAAAGATTTATTTATTTATTTATTTGAAAGTCAGAGAGAGAGAAGGAGAGGCAGAGAAAGGCAGAGAGAGAAAGAGAGAGACAGAGAGATCTTCCATCCACTGGTTCACTTCCCAATTGGCTGTCATGGCTGGAGCTGCACTAATACAAAGTCAGGAGCCAGGAGCTTCTTCCAGGTCTCCCACATGGGTACAGGAACCCAAGGACTTGGGCCATCTTTTACTGCTTTCCAAGGCCATAGCAGAGTGCTAGATCAGAAGAGGAGCAGCTAGGACTTGAACTGGTGCCCATAAGTGATGGCAGCACTGCAGGTGGTGGCTTTACCTGCTGTGCCACAATGCTGGCCCCCAGAAACTTATTTCTAGCTCATTGCTCAGAGTTCCCACTCATGATTTTGCCCAGGCATAGAACTTGCTCAGGACTGAATCAATAAATGTGAACTTTCTCTTTCTTAGTCTCTTTCTTTTATTTCCTCTATGCCTCTCAAATAAATAAGAAATTATCATTTGTTGGAAACATTTGAGGAGTGAGCTATAGCTGGCAAACCTGTTTCAGTCTCTCATTCTGTCTCTCTGACTCTCAAGTAAGTAAATAAGTAAACGTTAAAAGATGGTCATGTGACCGGGGCTGTGGTGCAGTGGGTTAACACCCTGGCCTGAAGCACTGAAATCCCATATGGGCACCAGTTCGAGACCCAGTTGCTCCACTTCCAATCCAGCTCTCAGCTATGGCCTGTGGAAGCAGTAGAAGATGGTCCAAGTCCTTGGGCCCCTGCACCCGAGGGAGACCCAGAAGAAGCTCCTGGCTCCTGGCTTCAGATCAGCACAGTTCTGGCCATTGTGGCCAATTGGGGAGTGAACCATTGGATGGAAGACCTTACTCTCTCTTTGCCTCTCCTCTCTCTGTGTAACTCTGACTTTCAAATAAATAAATCTTTTAAAAAAAAAAAAAACAAAAGGTGGTCATGAGTAAGCCTCTGTGCTGTGATGTTAGAAATTATGAAGCTAGGAAAGAAAGACACTGTAGTGCAGTGTGTTAAAGCTCCAGCCTGCAGCACTAGCATCGCATATGGGTGCCAGTTCAAGTCCCAGCTGATCCTCTTCTAATCCAGCTCTCTGCTAATGCACCTGAGAAAGGAGCAGAGGTTGGTCCAAGTCCTTGGCCCCCTGTACCCATGTGGAAGACAAGAAAGAAACTCCTGGCTCCTAACTTTATCTTGGTCCAGCATTGGTCATTGTGTCCATGTGGGGAGTGAACCAGCAGATGGAAGACTTCTCTCTGTCTCTGTCTCTCTATATAATTCTAGCTTTCAAATAAATAAAGTAAATCTTTGAAAAAAAAGAAATTATAAACTAAGCATGAACTTGTGTAAAACATAAAAATAAATGATCCTAGACTCACCAAAAAAGTAATGAGATTTTGAGACCCAAGGTCAAGTAGCCTTGTGGGTTTATGTTGAGTGGCTCAGATTTCACTAAGGGTGAAGTTTGAAGTATGATTTCTCTCTTATTTTTCAGTATCATTGAAAAATAAGCAAACAAAAAGATAAAGCATAGGAAGTGAAGCTTTCTATGAAAATAGGAGACAACAGAATCAAGTCTCCAGAAATTCTAATTATCACACAAGAATGTTTATAGAAAGAATTGAGAGGAGGTAACCAGCACTGATGATTTCTGAATGAGCTAGAAAACACTTTTCAAAGATGAGCACATCCCGGTTTGCAGAAACAAATTCTTCAAACTGATAGGGAGTGTTTAACTAAAGTGGTAGATTGGGACTTTTCTCTACCTGTTGTACTTCTGAGAAGCTGAAGGTGTCAGATGTCCTTAGGAATTTGGGGAAGCTGTCATAGAGTAGAGACAAAGTAGTTTTTCATTTGAAAAATCCCACAAATGATGTTTACCTAGAAAGACTGAACATGAGACAATCTTAGGTTCAAATCATACTCCTTAAATGTTGTCCTGCTTAAAGTACAGGCACATTTCACTCTTCTCCACCTGCAAGTAAATGATCAATAAAACTTTTTCATGTTTATGGTTGAAATATCAGAGAAGCAAAAAACAATTTTTATAAAAATAAGCTGGAGAAAAAGGACAGAGAAAAAATGGTTGCTAGGTAGTGGGTGAATATTTTTATTAAATATTTGTTCATTCTTTAAAATATTTTATAGTTATTTCATCTTTATGAAAGGCACAGTGATAGTGAGAGGAGAAAGAGGTCCTCTATTAGCTCACTTCCCAGATGCCTGCAACACTTAGGTCTAACCAGTCTGAAGCCAAAAACTTTAGAATTCATCTAGTCTATCCTGGTGTATCACAGGTTTCCAGGCACATGAACCATTATCTGCTTCCTCCCGGTTTACATACGCAGAGAGCTGTACTGAAAGCAGAGTAGCCAGGGCTCGCACTGACGCTGTTTTGAGATGGAGGCATACCATACATCATAGCACAAAAGTCATCCTACCATACTTGAAAATTTCCCATGGTAAAAAGGATCATGTTTGAACATAGGGAAACCTCATGGTACAATTTAATATATTAATGTATTAAGGAGAAAAACCATATTTTTTATTTTTTTATTTTTTTTTGACAGGCTGAGAGAGACAGAGAGAAAAGTCTTCCTTTGCCATTGGTTCACCCTCCAATGGCCACCACGGCTGGCACACTGCACTGATCCAAAGCCAGGAGCCAGGTGCTTCTCCTGGTCTCCCTTGCAGGTGCAGGGCCCAAGTACTTGGGCCATCCTCCACTGTACTCCTGGCCCACAGCAGAGAGATGGCCTGGAAGAAGGGCAACCAGGATAGAATCTGGCACCCCAACCAGGACTAGAACCCAGTGTGCCAGCACTGCAGGAGGAGGATTAGCCTATTGAGCCACAGCACCAGCCAGGAGAAAGACCATATAATGGTCATAAATAAGTACCTCATACTGATTTTATCAAAATCTAGTACCACTTGAATAACAAGTAACTTCATTCCCTTTATATGAGTATGCCAGGAGAAACAGTTACATGTGATTCAGTGACATGATTGCTTTTTTCTCATTTCAGTGGTCATGAAAAGGGATGACCTGATTAGGATCAACCAGGAAAGTCAGGACAAAAATCTGAATCAAGATTTTATGAAAAATAACAAGACATCAGCTCTCAAGAGAGTTGAATTAAGAAAAACCATTAGTTTAAATTCAAGCCATATTCCAACACTGATTGTTAAAAAGGGAACCTATTCACGATTGAAGCCCGAGGAATTCACGAGATGTCACACTGTGTATCTCTACAGTGGACCTGATCAACTACAGGATGGAGACAAATTTGATAACACTAAGATACCTGGAAATTCTCTCCAGTTCTGTGAGCCTTTTGGTCAGCATGACAAGATTCACATCATGAAGCAGCCATTTGGAACCACTGCACAAGCAAAATTCTTCACAAGAAAGATGCTCTGTAAATATGAGAGGGTTCATATGGCAGAAAACTATAATAAATCAACTGTCACTTTTGGAAAAGTAACTCAAATAGAAAAAGCTATCCATGAAAATCCTAGCCTCAATATGCATCAACAAACTCACACAGGAAAGAAATTTTATAAGTACATTAGGTATGTTGAACCTGTCATTCACCAGCCACAACTTGCAATAAATCACAGACTAAATACAAGGGGAAAATTCTCTACATGTAAACCTTGTGAAAATTCACTCAGTTTTAATTCACCTTATGAATGTAATGGACACAAGTTAGACCTCATCATACACCAGCAAATTCACACAGGAGAGAAACCTCATAAATGTAATGACTGTGGAAAAGCCTTTGGACGAAAGTCACACCTCATCATACACCAGCGAATTCACACAGGGGAGAAACCTCATAAATGTAATGACTGTGGAAAAGCCTTTGGACGAAAGTCACACCTCATTATACACCAGAGAATTCACACAGGGGAGAAACCTCATAAATGTAATGACTGTGGAAAAGCCTTTGGGCACAAGTCATACCTCCTCATACATAAGCGAATTCACACAGGGGAGAAACCCCATGAATGTAATGACTGTGGAAAAGCCTTTGGACACAAGTCAATCCTCATGAAACATCAGCGAATTCACACAGGAGAGAAACCTCATAAATGTAATGACTGTGGAAAAGCCTTTGGATGAAAGTCACACCTCATCATACACCAGAGAATTCACACAGGAGAGAAACCTCATAAATGTAATGACTGTGGAAAAGCCTTTGGACACAAGTCAGTCCTCATCACACACCAGAGAATTCACATGGGGCAGAAACCTCATAAATGTAATGACTGTGGAAAAGTCTTTGGGCAAAAGTCACACCTCATCATACACCAGCAAATTCACACAGGTGAGAAACCTCATAAATGTAATGACTGTGGAAAAGCCTTTGGACACAAGTCATACCTCCTCATACATCAGCGAATTCACACAGGGGAGAAACCTTATAAATGTAATGACTGTGGAAAAGCCTTTGGACGAAAGTCACACCTCATCATACACCAGCGAATTCACACAGGGGAGAAACCTCATAAATGTAATGACTGTGGAAAAGCCTTTGGACGAAAGTCAAACCTCATGAAACATCAGCGAATTCACACAGGGGAGAAACCTCATAAATGTAATGACTGTTGAAAAGCCTTTGGACGAAAGTCAGTCCTCATGAAACATCAGCAAATTCACACAGGGGAGAAACCTCATAAATGTAATGACTGGAAAAGCCTTTGGGCAAATGTCAGACCTCATGAAACATCAGCAAATTCACACAGGAGAGAAACCCTATGAATCTAATGACTATGGAAAAGCTTTTGGCCATAAGTCAGGCCTCATGAAACATCAGCAAATTCACACAAGGCAGAAACCTCATGAATGTAATAACTATGGAAAAGACTTTTTATGAAAGTCACTCCTCATACCACACAAGAATTCACACAGGGGAGAAACCCCATGAATGTAATGAGCGGGGGAAAGCATTTGGACAAAAGTCAGTCTTTAGGAAACATCAGAGAATACACAGGGGAGAAACCTCATGAATGTAATGACTTTGGAAAAGCCTTTGGACAAAAGACAAACCTCATATCATAGCAGAGAATTCACACAGGATAGAAAACTCATGATTGTAATAACTGTGGAAAAGCATTTAGCCATAAGTCAACCTTCATCATGCATCAGAGAATTCACACTGGGCAGAAACCTTATGAATGTAATGACTGGCAAAGCCTTTGGACAAAAGTCAAACCTCATAATGCACCAGAGAACGCACACAGTGTTGAAATTTCATGAGTGTAATGACTATGGGAAAACTTTTGGTCTTAAGTTCCAACTCCAACTGCATCAGAGGATTCACACAGGGCAATAACACTATAAATGTAATGGCTGTGGAAAAGCCTTTTTCTATAAATTATACCTCATATCAAAACATAATTCACACAGGGAAGAAACCTTATGAATCTAATGAGTGTGGGAAAGCCTTTTGTTACAAATCATAGCTCATATCACAGCAGAGAATTCACACTGGGGAGAAACTTCATGAATGCAATGACTGTAGAAAAGCCCTTGGCAATAAGTCACATCTCAGAATGCATCAGAAAATTCACATGAAGAGAAACCTTTTGGACATAATGACTTGGAAAGCTTTTTCCCATAATGCAGTCCTCATTGCACATCATCTAATTCATATGGGGGAAAACACTTTGGATCTAATGCATATGGAAAAGCCTTTATCCATAAGTTAACACCTCATAAAACATCAGAATTCACATGGGGGAGAAACCTTCTGAATGGAATGAGTGTTGGAAAACTCTGCCAAAATCACACAATATAACATCAGAAAATTTATTACATAATAGAAATCTTGTAATAAGTGTGGGAAAGCCTTTTGTCAGAAGTAATACCTCATAACACATGTAGTTCAAACAAGGGAGAGAACTTTTTCCAAAATCAACATAACCATGTGACAGAGCCTTTTGCTGGAAATTACATCCCATACAATAGGCACTCCCATAAGGAAGAAAGATTAGGACCAGTGCTGTGGCACAGTAGGTTAAAGCCCTGGCCTGAAGCACTGGCATACCATGTGGGCACTGGTTCTAGTCCTGGCTGCTCCTCTTCTGATCCAGCTCTCTGCTATGGTCTGGGAAAGCAGTAGAAGATGGCCCTGCACCCACATGGGAGACACAAAAGAAGCTCCTGGCTACTGGCTTCTGATTGCTACAGCTCCAGCCATTGCATCCATCTGGGGAGTGAACCAGCAAATGAAAGACCTCTCTCTCTCTCTACCTCTCTCTGTAACTCTGTCTTTCAAATAAATAAAGTAAATTGTTAAAAAAGAAAGAAAGGTTAGAAATATTAGTGTGAGAAAAAGCCATTTGTCAGAAATTGATCACTATACATCAGAATTCACACAAAGGGTTTCTTTGGAGTGTAATGAATGTGGAAGTATATTTTCATGGTATTCAGGCTGTCATAAATATGCAACTCAAAAAAGGTGATATCCTTCAAGTGCAGTAGATATGAAAAAACCATGACCAGAAATTAAACAGGCTCGCACCATGGTGCAGTAAGATAATCCAGTTCTAGTCCCAGCTGCTGCTTTTCCAATCCAGCTCTCTGCTGTGGTCTAGGAAAGCAGTGGAAGATGGCCAAAGTGCTTGGGCCCCTGTACCCATGTGGAGACCAGGAATAAGCTCCTGGCTCCTGGCTTTGGATCAGGGCAGCTCTGGCCATTGTGGCCATCTGGGGAGTGAACCAACAGAAGGAAGACCTTTATCTCTGTCTCTCTCACTGTCTGTAACTCTACCTATCAAATTAATTAAACATCAACGAACGCCACAGAATTCATACAGCAAAATGTCAATTTAATGAATGTGAAAAAATTGTTCTGCCATTAATCAATTCACATGAAGAGACTCAGAAATGAGAAAACATACATGCATAGAAAAGTTATATACCATACATCATCTCTCAATGGTTACCTGACAACTCACAGAAAGAAAAAATCCTATGACTGTATTGTAATGGGAAATACCTTTATTATTAGGCAAACTGCCACAAAACATAGCAAGATTACAGAGAGAAGTCCCTGAAGTATAATTTGTTTGAAAGAATTCTTTGGTGGAATCACACCTTAGTAAGTATTGGGGCAGTTTTCATGATGAATTGTGACAGAGAGTGGTTAACCGTTCTTCAGAAATTTTTTCTCTTATACAACCTGTAGTTTTGGTTTCTCATTATTGTGAGTGGGATCAAGTATATGAACTGAACTGTACTCTCTTATGTAAATTTTGTTAATAAATATCTAAAAGTTGAGTAACAGTTGTTGCAACAGTTATTTGGAACACCATCTTCATCAATTACAAAGTTATTTGTTTTATGGATGCTTTGTTGGCCACCCAGGATTCTTTCCCCACATTATTGTGCAAACCAGTGATGTGACCATAGGTATTTCAAGTGACATAATGGGTAGTCCAGCCCTGGAAAATAAGTGTTGTGTGCAGCACAAGGGAATGAGTTTGTGGTGACCTATATACCCATGAGAAATTTCAACTTATCTGTGTGCACATCTGGATTAGACTCCACTACCCAAGGTCTATTTGAATATGCAAGTAGATGTTATCCCACACATCACCCTCATTCTTTAAAGGGACAATCTGAAACCCTATAAGTCGCAACACTTATCTGAATTTTCCTGTATTACTGAATGCATAATGCCTTTTTCATTCATGATCCCCCTTTTCCACTCTACTTCATTCAATTCCTAATTGCCTTGAAAAGAACATGGAATGAAGTCTATCCAGGTGGTACCCATTGCAACAGAGAAGCAGGAGCATAAATGTAGTACACTTTTTTAAAAAGATTTATTTATTTATTTATTTATTTATTTGAAAGTCAGAGTTAAACAGAAAGAGGAGAGGCAGAGAGAGATCTTCCATCCAATGGTTCACTCCCCAATTGGCCACAACAGCCGCAACTGTGCTGATCCAAAGCCAGGAGCTTCTCCAGATTTCCCATGTAGGTGCGGGGGCCCAAGCACTTTGGCCTTCTACTATTTCCCAGGCCATAGCTGAGATCTGGATTGGAAGTGGAGCAGCTAGGTCTCAACCAGTGCCCATATGCGAAGCTGGCACTTCAGGCCAGGGCATTAACCTGCTGTGCAACAGCACTGGCCCCTGTAGTACACTTGTATTAATTTAACTTTACTATAATTTTTATAACCTTTTTTATTGTATTACTCCCTGCTCCTACAGGTGGCCCTCATTTTTGTTGAAAATGTGTTTTTATCCCTTCCAATTTACAAAGTCCTTACTTGATTTACATAAATCTGATTTACATTCAGTTAATTCCTCAAGATACCCTCAGGAGGAACACTTTACCTAGGTTGCATGGCCATCCCTTGATAACAGGGCTACAAATGCTAGGATGCATCTAGCTTCAGTAGCTCTTTTATTTCCCATCTAGATAATAGCTGTGCAAGTAATCCATTCCACCTCCATTAGAAATAGCTCTTCATCTCTGTTTAAGTCCTCACAGCTTCTTACAAGTGTTTATCAAATTAAATCTTATAAACAGATTTAATAGAAAATGAATGGTGTGGCTGCTGGTAGTTTCAGTGAGGTTGTATGATTTGGTGGACTGCTGTTTTGTCTGGGTTATCTTTCATATTACTTAGAACTAATTTTTCACAATATTGCTTGCCTGAGCACTTTTTCTAGGGTCCCAGCTAAACAGGTGTTTTGAAGACTCGATTTACTGTTAATTCTCATGGTACAACTCATTAAGGACAGAGGTCCCACATGGGGAGCACAGATCATTATGTGGTCCTTGGACAGAGCAAATATTATACCCATTTGATTTAGTACTCAGGCACTGGGCTCCATTGAAGATAAGAGCTCAGCTGAACAGAATATAACTCCTTTCCGATTTAAAAAAAAAAAAAAAAAGGAGAAGATTTACCATGCCAAACCTGGGTGTGTCACCTCAGGCATACCCTTTGCCCTTGAGAACTGAACAAAGCTCTCTGGCCATACCCACTACAAGCCTCTAGAGATTCACTGAAAGCAGAAATTCCATTTATCTATAGTCATAGTACAATGATAAAAACTACCACAGCAGGAAAAAAAAAAAATGCGAGTATCTCCACAAATGCCGAACAAATGCAAGAATCCAAGAAACAAGAGTGCTTATCCTGGTCTCCCATGGGGTGCAGGGCCCAAGTACTTGGGCCGTCCTCCACTGCACTCCCTGGCCACAGCAGAGAGCTGGCCTGGAAGAGGGGCAACTGGGACAGGATCGGTGCCCCGATCGGGACTAGAACCCGGTGTGCCAGTGCCGCAAGGTGGAGGATTAGCCTAGTGAGCCACGGCGCCGGCCCTGTCTCTTTTTTTTTTAATCAGTAGAATATTCTGCCCAGCTGGGCTCTTCTCCTCAATGGAAACCAATGCCTGAGTACTAGCCCCAGTGGGTATAATATTCATCTGCTCTGTCCAAAGAACCACACAAAGGATCTGTGTAGTCCTCAGTGTAAGTTCAGATTCTCCAGCAATGTCTCATCAGGTGACCAGGAACCCCCAACTTGTGGCATCTCAAACCGAGAGTGCTCAAAGTCCTAGCCACACTGCGAGTCTCCCCACACACCCTCAGTTTTTTATTTTTTCACAGTCCTGCTTTGGAAGCTTCACACAGTCACAAGTTCCTAGTTCCCTGTTTTTCTCCCCACGAGAGTCAGGAGTCTCCACTCAGCTGTTACCAGGTGCAAACACAAGTTGGCACAGCTGTTATGTATGTCCAAAGTGGCTCCTGCTCTATCAGCTTGCACACATTTGTGAGATGATTGGAGAGAGATAAATGTGTCTGTATTGTCCCTTTTTTCCTCCCCTCTAGTTTGGCTGGCACACTTTCCCCCACGGAGATTTAAACCTCGTTCCCTCTAGGTTCCTGCCACTTTTTTTGCCAGTGGCTCGGGCTATTGTGGTCTTGTCTCACCTCACCTTCCAGTTCTGGTGCATAGGCTCTCAGTTGTTGGAGTCGTGATCCATGGGCACCATGCCACCCATGGGGGTCCACCAAGTCCCTCTAATGTCAGTAGAGTTTCCTCTGCCATTTTTTCCCTAACTCTTCCCTGAGACTACTCTATCTCCACTTTTTTAAAACTATCTTTTCCTGGGCAAGAACAGTAAGCTCCCTACTCCGCCATCCAATTATTAGCCCATCTCTATATGATTATGACTCCGTTTCTGCCAAATTACTAATTTATACACCATATAATCAAAATTAAATGCCTTCAATGGAATGCATATTTATTTTATCATTTACTACTGTCACCTGAATGTGTAATGAGTAACCTGATTTGTGACAGTCCTAACATAGGGAAATGATGGGCACCATGGTTTGGTTTATAATTGTGTGGTCATCAACTCACTCTAAATGCTGGAAGTCCCAGCAACTGTTATGTGTATAGAATTTGAGTACATTGCAGTGCCAGCACCATCATGGTCATCAGCATAGGATACATTCTTAATGTTTCTAGATGCTCCTGGAACTGTAAATTATTTTCTGATTGTGTAAAATTTTCCAAACTACAAGTCTGTATCATACTGTAATTTTTGCAGTTTATTCTGGACTGTTTTTTCACCAAATACTCATCCACATATTTGTTTTTTAATTATGGCTCACATTAAAATACACATTGTTACTAAGGGCAAAGCAAAGTTTTAACTTCCATGTGCATCAGGTTTCTATTTTTTATTTTGTCTTTCATTAATTTCATCTGAGTATGTCAATATCCACATGGAAACCAATATTAGCACTGCCAAGGTGTGATGATTCTTTGGGGCACTTACATTTTAATGTCATGAATGCACTAAATAATGTTCAAGTTGTCTTAGCAACCTCCATCTTTATGGACTATCAAATAATTTTAGAATGTTACATTCTTTTTTTTTTTTTTTTTGGACAGGCAGAGTGGATAGAGAGAGAGAGAGAGAGAGACAGAGAGAAAGGTCTTCCTTTGCCGTTGGTTCACCCCCCAGTGGCAGCTTTGGCCAATGCACCACATTGATCTGAAACCAGGAGCCAGGTGCTTCTCCTGGTCTCCCATGTGGGTGCAGGGCCCAAGGACTTGGGCCATCCTCCACTGCCTTCCCAGGCCACAGCAGAGAGCTGGACTGGAAGAGGGGCAACCGGGACAGAATCCAGCACCCTGACGAGGACTAGAACCCGGGGTGCCGGCACCACAGGTGGAGGATTAGCCTAGTAAGCCATGGCACCAGCTGAATGCTACATTCTTTTACACTTTCAATGACACTTTCTTATAGCTTCTTTATTTTTATAGAATCAAAATTGTCATTCTCTTTAAAATTTCCATGCATTAGATTGATACAATTTTATCTTGGTTTTAAAATTACTGAATTAAATGGCATAAGCTTTCTTTGATTTAAGAGAGCACAAATTTTCTGTATTTAAATGTGTATTTAGGGCTATTTTTATTAATGTATGTTACATCTCCTTGTAACCTTGTTTCTGCTTCTACTAAATTTACCATTTGTACACACAACTGTCAATATACAACATATATTGAAATGAATATTTCTCTATTTTCCTATTTTTCATGTTGATTTAAATTTATTATTACCACCTTAATAAATAGTCAATAACCTAATTTGTGCCAATTCTAGTGCATGGAACTGCAGGCTACCATGATTTATTTGATCATTGTAAGGCCATCAACTATCTAAATTCTGGAAGATATCCAAATTTTATTTTCATAGTATTTGAGAACAATTTAGGGCCAGTTCCATCACTCATTAGCAGGAGATTTCATTCTTAGCCTTACAGACATTCATGGAACTTAAAATTAACCTTTAATTATGAAAATTTAAGTTAATTTTTAAATTCACTGGAGTCACTCTTTTGCACAAATATTTTAGTCTAGGCCAATCATAAGCCTGTGAATCTGTGGCCATGGAGATTTAACTTTTATTATAAGATCATCATCACTCCCAACATTCTATAAGTTGCCCTGGAAACTGTCAGGTACACAGTGTCTCAGGGTCATTTTAGCCAAGGATAATAATTCTTTTTCCTCAATGTAATATATTTATGAATATATGTAACATATATAACATACATATATTTTATACATATATAAATTTGCCACTATGTGTCTAGATACTAGTACATTTTCTGAAATTTATGTGGGAAAATAGTGGGATCTTAATGTTATTTTTATCCCAGAATTATGTATGTTTATTTAATTTTAGAGGTTGGTAGACTTGGAAACACAGAGAAACAGAGATTATGAGCTACAACTTGGTGGCTTACTCTTCATTCTTGTAATGATCAGAAACTGGATTATTACAGAAATCTGAGCTATTCTTTTCTGATGATAAATGCATTATAAAAATGTCAAAGTGTTGCTCTATATACATTTATATTACAAATTATATATATGTACATTTACATTGTAATGTCATAAACACACACAGATATATATGATTATATATACAAACACCTTTAAAGTTCTGGTTATTGGTATAAATTTTTTGAATTTTAAATATTTACTTATTTTTTAAATTTTATTTAAGTAATATAAGTTTGATATATTTCATATATACAGATTAATGAATGTGACACTTCCCTCAATACCTTCCCTCCCACACACACTCCAACCCTTTCTCCTCTTCCCTCTCACATTCCCACTTAACTTTTACAAAGTCTGTTTTCAGTTTACTTAATGATTTTATAGTTTACACTAAGTAAGAATTCAACAAGTCAGCAAATAGTATGAAGAAAAAAAATAAATTAAAAAAAATTACTGTTCCTCAGTGGAAGAGACAAGGGCTGTAAACAATCATCAAATCTCAAAATGTGTATCTAATTCTAATACATTACATTTTAGGTACTCTATTAGCTACCTCAGATCAGGGAAAACATATGATATCTGTCTTTTGGGGACTGGCTTATTTCACTAAGTATAATGGTTTCTAGTTGCATCTATCTTGTTGCAAAAGACAGGGTTTCTTATTCTTTCTTCTTTTTTTTTTTATAACTGAGTAGTACGCCACAGTGTGTATATACCATAATTTTCTTAACAAGTCAACAATTGATTGATACCTGGATTGTTCCCAGATCTCAGCTGTTGTGGATTGTGCTGCAATGAACATGGGGTTATGGATAACTCTTTCTTTCATATGCTAATTTGGATTGGGTAAATTCCAAGGAGTGGGATGGCTGGATCATATGGTAGGTCTATAATCAGATTTGTAAGATATCTCCATACAGTCTTTCACAGTGGCTTGCACCAGTTTACAATCCCACCAACAGTGGACCAGGGTAACTTTTTCCCCACATCCTCACCAGCTTTTGTCATTTGTTGATTGCTATATGCAGGCCATTCTAACTGTGAAACCTCATTGCGGTTTTGATGTGCATTTCCCTCATGGCTAGTGATCCTGAACATTTTTGCAAGTGTCTTATGGCCATTTGAATTTCTTCTCTCACAAAATGCCGGTTCAAATCCCTTTCCCAGTTCTTCACTGGATTGTTTGTTTTGTTGTTTAATTTCTTTAGCTCTTCATAGATTCTGTTGTCAATCCTTTACCAGTTGTGTGGTTTGCAAATACTTTTCCCCATTCTGTCAGTCACCTGTTCACTTTGCTGAGTATTTATTTTTCAGTGCAAAAGCATCTCAGCTTGATGTAATCCCATTTGTCAATTTTGGACTTGATTGCCTGTGCTTCTGGGGTCTTTCCCAGGAAGTGTTTGCCTATGCCAATGTCTTGCAGAGTAGGGTTCACTCAATGTTCTCTAGTAAGTTGATGGTATTGGTCATAGATTTAGGTCCCTGATCCATTTTGAGTGGATTTTTGTGTAAATTTTAAGGTATGGATCTTGTTTCATACTTCTGCATTCAGAGATCCAGTGTTGCTAGCACTATTTGTAGAAGAGACTGTTATTGTTCCAGGGATTGATTTTAGCTTCTTTGTCAAAGAGAAGTTAGTTGTAGATATGTACATTATATTCTGGAGTTTCTATTGTGTTACATTGTTCTATACATCTAATTTTATTTTGTGCCAGTATCAGGCTATTATGGTTACAACTGCCCTGTACTATCTCTTAAAATCTGGCTTGGGATGCCTCCAGCTCTTTGTTGTTGTTGTATAAGAGTGATATAGCTATTTGGGGTCTCTTGTTTTTCCATATGAATTTTAGGATCTTTTTTTTTTACATCTGAGAATGAAAATTACAAAACACTAAAAAAAGAAATATATGAAGACATTAAAAAATTGAAAAATCTTCCATATTCATGGATTGGAAGAGTCAACTTCAACTGGCACTGTGGCTCAACAGGCTAATCCTCCGCCTAGTGGCACTGGCACACCGGGTTCTAGTCCTGGTTGGGGCACTGGATTCTGTCCTGGTTGCCCCTCTTCCAGGCCAGCTCTCTGCTATGGCCCAGGAGTGCAGTGGAGGGTGGCCCAAGTGCTTGGGCCCTGCACCCCATGGGAGACCAGGATAAGCACCTGGCTCCTGCCTTTGGATCAGCACGGTGTGCCGGCCGCAGTGCGCTGGCCGCAGTGGCCATTGGAGGGTGAACCAACGAGAAAGGACGACCTTTCTCTCACTGTCCACTCTGCCTGTCAAAAATTTTTAAAAAAGGAAGAGTCAATTTCATCAAAATGTCCATACTACCAAAAGCAATTTATAGATTCAATGTGATCCCAATCACAATTTTTTGCATATCTAGAAGAAATGATTCTGAAACTCATTTGGAAACACAAGGGACCCTGCATAATTAAACCAATCCTATACAAGAGAAATAAAGCTGGAGGCATCACAATATCTAATTTCAAGACATAGTACAAGGCAATTATAGTCAAAACAGCCTGGTACTCATGCAAAAAAATGGTAGACAAATCAAACAGAATATAAACTCCAGAAATCAATCCATGCATCTGCAACCAACTTATCTTTGGCAAAGGTGTAACTTTTGTTTACATTCCTTTGTTTTCCTTATTTTCTGCTTTTAATGTAGATATAATGTGCTATCTTAAAAAAAATCCCTTACATGTGATTATCTCATTATTATTTATATTATCAAGTAACTGACTTCATTCTCACTAATGAAAGTATAATTTATATTCCAATTAGTATACCTCCAATGGTGGAACTAGAAATGTGCCAGGGGATTTCAAATCAATCTTACCAAGGAGGCAGGTACCAATGCCAGTGCACTTGGTAAAGTGATAAGTATAAATACACAACCGATCAAAAAGATAGGGTATGTGTCGAAGAGATTTCACAAATAAAACCAGTGTAAGCAAATAATGAAGGATAGAATTAAAAGGGAGAGAATGATCCTGCAGGGGAAGCAGGACACACAGCAGACTCATAGAATGGCAAATGCCCAAAACAGCACTCCTGCCTCAGAATCAACCCTTGGGACATTCGGATCTGGCTAAAAGGTCCATGAGAGTCTCACAGGCATGGAAAGCCATGACATGGTGGCAAAAAACAATCTAAATGAAAGATTCTGGTGAACAAGACCCCAGCAGAAGGAACAGGCCATCAAGGAGAGAGGCGCCTTTCTCTGAAGGGAGGAAGGAACCTCCACTGTGACACAGCCTTGACTAAACAAGTTCAGAGTAGGTGAACCCAAGGGACTTCCATAGCCTAGACCAACTCATAGCAAGAGTCTTGGGTGATTGCTGACATCATAAATAAAAGTGCCAATTGTTAAATCAACAACAGGAGTCACTGGGTACATGCTCCCCATGTAGGATCTCTGTCCTTAATGTGTTTTACTATGAAACTTAAAAACACTACTAGTGGAACAATACCCTATACCTTGTGCGGTTGTGTGAATGCAGCCTGTTGAAATCCTTGCTTAGTATATACTAAGTTGATCTTCAGTATGTGAAGGTAATTGAAAATGAAACTCAATAAAGGGCGGGATGGGAGAGGGAGAGGGGAGGGCCATGGGAGGGAGGGAGGTTGAGGGGGAAGCCACAACAATACAAAAGTTGCACTTTGTAAATTCACATTTATGAAATAAAAAATTTTTAAAAAATCCCTTACATGTGATTATCTCATTATTATTTATATTATCAAGTATCTGACTTCATTCACACTAATGAAAGTATAATTTATATTCCAATTAGTATACCTCTTTGTATATTTTGTTTTTCTTTGAATTTACACTCGTCAATTGTGTAAATTGTTAGTAGCTTAATGAAAGTCCATCCTAGGACTAAAACTATCAGTATGCAGCTCAAATTTTATGTTAGAACATCATAAACAAAGGCAAATTTTGTGAATTTTTGCCACTTTTATGTATACAGTTCATTGGAAGCACTTTTGGCCAATATTATCATTCTCTGTTTCCAGGTAATATACCTTTAACTTTCTCTGGTTTATGAGAATGTACTTAAATCTTTGATTATTAGTATTTTCCTAAGTGTCACTGTAGATGTCAGTATCTTACATGTCAGCATTTTTTTGATAAATGGTATGATATTCTCTTTATCATTGTTGATTTTTTCTTTGATTTCTCAAATTTAATGCACATTTAATATATGTTGTATATGTTTGTCATTCTATTATTGCTCCTATATTTTTCCTGTCACTTCCAGTAATAAGAATATAGGTTATATATTAACATGCACATATTTTTTAATTTTTATCTTTTATTTCTATGATACATACACATCAGGATGTAGTGTGTATCAATCCTAGTACAGAGAACTGTAGCCTTTCCTGGCTAACTTTTTCATTGTGATTTTGTCAATTTGATGAAAATTCTTTATGTTTACTTTTCAGTGTTCCTTGATTTAAATTCCTTGAATTTAAAAATTTTCTGACAGTAAAATAATTTTCTGGGTTATTGTTCACCAAGTTTTTTTATGTCTACTGATCACACTATTTATTATCCTAATTCTAACTATAATGATCAAAATGCAATTTATGTCATAAAATTTGCATTTTATTGTCTTAATTCACTAATATGACCCCTTTATATGATCAATATCCAATTATAAGCCAATCTAACTACTATTAAACTTAGTCCTTCATTTTTTATCAAAAGAATCCTTTTATATAAGGAATACAGACTTCATGAATTTCATAAGTACAGTTTTAAGAATATAGTGATTCTGGCCGGCACCGTGGCTTAACAGGCTAATCCTCCACCTTATGTTGCCAGCACACTGGGTTCTAGTCCCAGTTGGGGTGCCGGATTCTATCCTGGTTGCCCCTCTTCCAGGCCAGCTCTCTGCTGTGGCCCGGGAGTGCAGTGGAGGATGGCCCAAGTGCTTGGGCCCTGCACCCGCATGGGAGACCAGGAGAAGCACCTGGCTCCTGGCTTCGGATCAGCACGATGAGCTGACCGCAGTGGCCATTGGAGGGTGAACCAATGGCAAAAAGGAAGACCTTTCTCTCTGTCTCTCTCTCTCACTATCCACTCTGCCTGTCAAAAAAAAAAAAAAAAAGAATAGTGTGATTCTTCCCATGGAGCATGACCTCTCACTCACCTTCCCACTCTCTTCTTCCCTCTCTTATTCCACATCATCTTTTATACTAAATTTTATTTTCAATTAATTTTATACACCAAAGATTAATTTATAGTAAGTGAAGAGTCCAACAAACAAAAAAAAAAAAAAAGGAAGACAATGGCTGTTCAAAATCATTGCTTTTCCCAGGTTAATTTCCTTTTCTTGTTTTTTGAGAAATTTTTTTTAAAGATTTATTTATTTGAGGGCTGGCACTGTGGCACAGTAGGTTAATCCTCCATCTGTGGTGCCAGCATTCCTTATGGCTCCAGTTCAAACTTGGCTGCTCCTCTTCCAATCCAGATCTTCGTTATGGCCTAGGAAAGCATAGAAGATGGCCCAAGTCCTTGGGCCCTTGCAACCACATGGAATACTTGAGGAAGCTCCTGGCTCCTGGCTTCGAATTGGCACAGCTCCAGCTGTTGCAGCCATTTTGGGAGTGAACCAGCCAATGGAAGACCTTTCTCTCTGTCTCTCTTCCTCACTGGAAAGACAGTTTAACACTTTAACCCTTAAAATCTTTTTAAGGCCGGCGCCGCGGCTCACTAGGCTAATCCTCCACCTTGCGGTGCCGGCACACCAGGTTCTAGTCCTGGTCAGGGCACCGATCCTGTCCTGGTTGCCCCTCTTCCAGGCCAGCTCTCTGCTGTGGCCAGGGAGTGCAGTGGAGGATGGCCCAAGTGCTTGGGCCCTGCACCCCATGGGAGACCAGGAGAAGCACCTGGCTCCTGCCATCGGATCAGCGTGGTGCGCCGGCCACAGCACGCCTACCGCGGCGGCCATTGGAAGGTGAACCAACGGCAAAAGGAAGACCTTTCTCTCTGTCTCTCTCTCACTGTCCACTCTGCCTGTCAAAAAAAAATCTTTTTAAAAAGATTTTATTTATTTATTTGAAAGTCAGAATAACACAGAAAGAGGAGAGGCAGAGAAAGAGAGAGAGAGAGAGAGAGAGAGAGAGAGAGAGGTCTTCCATCTGATAGTTCACTCTCCAATTGGCTCCAATGTTCAGAGCTGTGCCAATCCAATGCCAGAAGCCAGGAGCTTCTTTTGGGTCTCCCACTTGGTCACAGGGGCCCAAAGACTTGGGCCATCTTCTATTGCTTTCCCAGGCCAAAGCAGAGAGCTTGATCAGAAGTGGAGTGGCTGGGACTTGAACCAGCACCCGTATGGGATGCTGGTGCTTCAGGCCAGGGCATTAACCTGCTGCGTCACAGTGCCGGCCCCAAGAAACTTCATTTACTTTAAAGAAGCACCCAAGAATGACACATCTTTTGCAAGCACTTAGACATAATTTTAGCTTATGAGACATAAGGATATCCTGCACTTAGTCCATTAAAAAAAAGTAAGTCTTTGGGAACAAGTTTTATCATTAATTAAAGAAGCACCTAAGAAAATAAGCAATGAAGTTGGACACTTTGATGTAACTGAAACTTATGAGACATAAGAATATCCTCCACTTAATATACTAAATATACTTAATATACTTTGAAAACAAGTTTTACTGCTAACTCTCCCGACACAACTCTTTGAGGGCAGAGGTCTTGCATGTGAAGTTAGTGCACAGTGACTACTGTTGTTATTTTAACAATTAACACTCTTATCTATGGCATCAGTGATCACTGAAGGCTCTTGACATGAGCTGCCTAGGCTATGGAAGCCTTTTGAATATACAAGTTCTGTAAGAATTTAGAAAAGACAATAAGCAAAGTGGAAGTTTTCCTCAAAGAAACCTTTTCTTTAAGGAATACAAATTTCATAAGTATAACTTTATTAATATATTTATTCTTCCTACTGTACCCACCCTCTCACCCACACTCTGATCCCTGCTCCTCCTCCTTCTACCATTTCCAGTCCCATTCTGCATCAAGATTCATTTTCAATTAGCTTTATACAAAGAAGATAAACTCTAAAATAAGTAAAGATTTCAATGATTTGCACATACACACACACATACACAAAACAGAATAAGTTTTACAGTATAATTCATTAAGGACAGAGGTCCTGCAGAGGAAGATAGTGGGCAGTGTCTCTTGTTTTTAAATTAACAATTAACACTCCTATGTATGATGTCAGTGATCAGCCAAGGCTCTTAACATGAGCCACCTAGGCTATGAAAGCCTTTTGAATCCACAAGCTCCA
Organism: Lepus europaeus; assembly: GCF_033115175.1. Lineage (NCBI taxonomy): Eukaryota > Metazoa > Chordata > Mammalia > Lagomorpha > Leporidae > Lepus > Lepus europaeus. The sequence continues at coordinate 1,297,177 of NW_026909534.1, read as the reverse complement.
TCAGTATTTAGATGAGGTGGTAAGCAAAGTGGAATTTCTCTTCTCCCTTCAGAAGAAAGTACATCCTTCTTTGATGACCACTTCTTTCCCCTGGAGTCTCACACTTAAAGGTCCTTCATGTAGGAAACTTTTTGCCACTGTGTCTTGGCTTTCCTTGCCTGAAATTCTCTCATGGGCTTTTCAGCCAGAATCGAATGCCTTAGATGCTGGCTCTGAGGTCAGAGTGCTTCTTAAGGTGATTGTCATCCTATGAGTCTGGTATATGGACTGCTTCCCATGTTGCAGCACTCACTCCTTTTTAATTCTGGCATTATTTCTAAACAGTGAATCCTATTTATATGATCATTTTAACACTTAATCATATCCATAATATCACTTTAACACTTAAAATGCTATTTTTACTCCCAACTTAAGAGGATTTGGAGTCCCATGGCAAGTTTTTAAAGTGTACCCTTAGGGGGCAGTGCTGTGGCGCATCAGGTTAAAACCCTGGTCTGCAGCACTAGCATCCCATTTGGGTGCCAGTTTGAGTCACAGTTGCTCTACTTTCAACCCAGCTCTCTCCTGTGGTCTGGGAAAACAGTAGAAGATAGTCCAAGTCCTTGGACCCCTGCACCCACACAGGAGGCCCAAAAGAAGCTCCTAACTCCTGACTTTGGATCAACATAGCTTTGGCTGTTACAGCCATCTGGGGAGTGAATCAGCAGATAGAAGATTCTCTCTCTCTCTCTCTCTCTCTCTCTCTCTCTCCCTCCCTCCCTCCTACCCTCTCTCTCTCTACCTCTGCTTCTCTGTCACTCTGCCTTTCAAATAAATAAATAAATTTCTAAAAACGAATAAATAAAATAAACTCTATCCTTAGATGTAAGTCCATAGGAATATATTCAGAATTATACAGCTTTACAGTTCCAAACATCATACTTATAATTTTAGAAACGGCATTTCTTCCCACTGTGCCCACCTTCTCACCCACACTCCCACCCCTCTTTCTCCTCCCTTTCTCATCCCCAATCTTATTTTTTATTATGATCTATTTTCAATTAAGTTTATGCACATATAATCAACCCTTTCTTAAATAAAGAGCGCAACAAATAGTAAGAAAAAAATTCCTCAACAGTCATGACAGGAGCTGCTCAGTTATTTCTTCTCAAAATGTCAATTTCAATCCTACAGATTGCCTTTTAGTTTCTCTACTACTTATCAAGGGTCAGGGAGAATGTATTGTATTTGTCATTTTGGAACTGGCTTATTTCACGAAGTATATTTTCCAGTTTCATCCATTTTGTTGCAAATGACCGGATTTCTTTTTTTTTTTACCACCGCGTAATATTCTATGGTGTACATATCCCATAATTTCTTTATACAGTATTCAGTTGACAGGACTTGAATTGATTCCATGTTTTAGCTATTGTGAATTAAACTGCAATAAATATGGGGATACAGATAACTTACATATGGTGTTTTCATTTTCCTTGAGTAAATTCTCAGGAGTGGGATAGCTGGGTCATATGGTGGGTCTATATTCAGATTTCTGAGCTATTGCCATATTGTCTTGCACGGTGACTTTACCAGTTTACATTTCTACCAACAGTGAATTAGGGGACATTTACCCCCTACCCTCACCTGCATTTGTTGTCTGTTGATTTCTGTATGAAAGCCATTCTAACGGTTTGAGGTAAAACCTTATTGTGGTTTTGTTTTGCATTTCCCTGACAGCTAGTGATCCTGAGCATTTTTTCAGGTGTCTGTTGGCCACTTGGATTTCCTCTTTTGAAAAACACCTGTTTAAGTCATTTGCCCATTTCTTAATTGGGTTGTTAGTTTTGTTGTTATTGAGTTTCTTGATCTCTTTATATATTCTGATAATTAATCCTTTATCAGTTTTAAAGTTTGCAAATATTGGGGCCAGTGCTGTGTTCAGCAGGTAAAGCCACTGCCTGCAGTGCCAGCATCCCATATGGATGCTGGTTCGAGACCTGGCTGCTCCACTTCTGATCCAGCTCTCTGCTATGGCCTGGGAAAGCAGTAGAAGATGTCCCAACTCCCTGGGTCCCTGCACCCACATGAGAGAACTGGAAGAAACTCCTGGCTCCTGGCTTTGGATCAGTGCAGCTCCAGCCATTGCAGCCAATTGGAGAGTGAACCATCAGATGGAAGACCTCTCTCTCTCTCTCCCTATCTGCTTCTCCTTCTCTCGGTGTGTAACTCCAACTTTCAAATAAATAAATAAATCTTTAAAAAAAAGTTTGCAAATATTTTCTTTCATTCTGTCCATTGCCTTTTTACTTTGCTGAAGTTTCTTTTGCAGTTCAGAAGCTTCTCAATTTGATGTGTTCCCATATGTCAATTTTGGCTTTCATTGCCTGTGCCTCTGGAATCTTTTCCAGGAACTCTTTTCCTATGCCAATGTCTTGCAGAGGTTCCCCAATGTTCTCTAATGATTTTATTATATCAGGTCATAGATTTATGTCTTTAATCCATTTTGAGTGGATTTTTGTGTAAGGTAGTGGTCTTGCTTCCTATTAATGCATGTGGTGATCTAGTTTTTTTCAGATCCATTTGTTGAAGAGACTCCTTGTTCCAGGGATTGATTTTATTTTTTTAAAGTTTATTTATTTATTTGAAAGTCAGAGTTACACAGAGACAGGAGAGGCAGAGAGAGAGAGAGAGAGAGAGAGAGAGAGAGGTCTTCCACCCACTGGTTCACTCCCCAAATGGCCGAAATGGCTGGAGCTGCAGTGATCTGAAGCCAGGAGCCAGGTGCTTCTTCTGGGTTTCCCAAGTGGGTGCAGAGGCTCAAGGAATTGGGCCATCCTCTACTGCCTTCCCAGACCATAGCAGAGAGCTGGATCAGAAGAAGAGCAGCCAGTTCTCAAACGAGCACCCATATGGGATGCTAGCACTTCAGGCCTGGGCATTAACCTGCTGTCCATGGTATTTTGATTGGTGTCACATAGAGTCTGTAATTTGCTTTCAGAAAAATGGATATTTTGATGATATTTTGGGTAATATTTTGTTAAGGATTTTTGCACCTATGTTCATCAGAGATATTTTTCTATATTTATCTATAGTTGGGAGAGTATTACTGATACAATCTCTATTTTGGTGATTGGCGTGTTTATGTTTTCTATAAGTTCATGACTTTGTTTTGGTAGATTGTATCTTTCTAGGAATCTATCCATTTCTTCTAGGTTTTCTAGTTGTTGGCATACAGCTCTTCACAATAATTTCTGATGATTCTTATTTCTATGGTATCTATTATTACATTTCCTTTTTCATCTCTGATTTCATTGATTTGACTTTTCCAATTTTTTCTTGGTCAGTTGCACCAATGGTGTATCAATTTTATATTTTTTTAAAAAACTAGCTTTCCATTTCATGGATTTTTCAAATTTTTGTATCAGTTTTATTTATTTCTTCTCTAATTTTACTTTCTTCCTACTTTTGTGATTGGTTTGTTGTTGATATTCTATATCCTTGAGTTGCATTGATAGCTCATTTATTTAGTACCTTTCCAGTTTTTTCATGTAGACATTGATTGCTATGAACTTCCTTCTTAACACACTTTTGCTATATCTCATAGGTTTCAATATAATATATTGCCATCTTCATATGTTTCCAGAAATTTTTTGATTTCTCTTTTGATTTCTTTTATGACCCACTGTTCATTCTGGAGCATGCTGTTCAGTCCCTATGTTTAATTATGTTCTAGAGATAGTATAGTAGTTGGTTTCTAGCTTCATTCCACTATGGTTTGAGAAGGTACATGGAATGATTTCAATTATTTTGAATTTGCTGAGACTTGCTTTGTGACCTATCTTATGGTCTATCTTAGAGAATGTTCCATGTAGTGATGAGAAGAATGTGTATTCTGCCACTGTGGGGTGAAAGATTATGTAGATACCCTTTAGGTCCATTGCATCTACAGTGTCAATTAACTCTGTTCCCTTGCTGGTTATCTGGCTGATCTGTCCATTGATGAAAGTGGGGTATTGAAGTCCATGTCTCCCTTAGGTCTACTAACATTTTTTAAGTAGCCAGCTGCCCTGTAATTGGGTACATATACACTTATTATAGTCACATCTTCCTATTGGATTGATCCATTAATCATTACATAATGCCCTTCTTTGTCTCTTTTATCAGTGGTTATGTTAAAGTCTATTTTGTCTTATATTAGAATCGTAACACCAGCTCATTTTTGGTTTCTGTTAGCATGGATTGTCTTTTTCATCCTTTCACTTTCCATTAGCATGTATCTTTGTTGATGAACTGTGTTTCTTACAAGTAACAAATAGATGGGTCTTGATTATCAATCCATTCAGCCAGTCTGTATCTTTTAACTGGAGAATTGAGGCCATTTGCATTCCAGGTGAGCATCGATAAGTAGTGACCTGACCCTCCATTTTTCCATAAATATTCCTATCATTTACTTTGGATTCATTTTGTATTTCTATTGGGGTTTTCTGCCTTCTCATTCTTTCATAATGATGGCTATCTTTCTGTGTTTCTGTGTATGGCACATCCTTAAGTATCTTCTGTAAGGCTAGACAAGTTTTGATGAATTCTTTCAATTTCTGTTTGTTATGGAAGGTCTTTATTTCACCTTTATTCATAAATGCAAGATTTGTGGGGTACAGTATTCTGGGTTGCCAGGTTTTTTTTTTTTCTTTTAAGACTTGGACTATATCTCAGTATTCCTCTTTTGCCTGTAGGGTTCCTAATAAGAAGTCAGCTGTGAGTCTAATTAGTGATACGCTGAAAGTGATTTGTCACTTTTCCCTTGCTCAGTTTAGAATTTTATGTTTTTCTGTAGAAAGTTTGACTACAATGTGTATTGGTGAATATCTTTTCCAGTCATGTATGTTAGGAGTTCTATATTCTTCCTCTACTTGAACATCTCTGTCTTTCTTCAAATTGGGGAAATTTTCTCTAAATATTTCATTTAATTGGTTTTCTATTCCCTTTTCTTTTTGCTCTCCTTCAGGAACTCCTAAGACTTGTATGTTGGGTCATTTGATAGTATCCCATAGATTTCCAACACTTCTTTCTTTCTTTCTTTCTTTCTTTCTTTCTTTCTTTCTTTCTTTCTTTCTTTCTTTCTTTTTTTCTTTTTGACAGAGTTAGACAGTGAGAGAGAGAAAGGTCTTCCTTCCATTGGTTCACCCTCCAAATGGCCACTATGGCTGGCGCTGCACCGATCTGAATCCAGGAGCCAGTTGCTTCCTCCTGGTCTCCCATGTGGGTGCAGAGCCCAAGCACTTGGGCCATCTTCCACTGCCCTCCCGGGCCACAGCAGAGCTGGACTTGAAAAGGAGCAACCAGGACTAGAAGCTGGGGTGCTGGCACTGCAGGCAGAGGATTAGCATAGTGAGCAGTGGCGCTGGCCTCCAACACTGCTTTCAGGTTTCTTCTTGTTTTGTTTTGTTTTGTTTTGTTTTTTTATCTGTCAGTAAGATTTTCAAATATTCATCTTCTAATTCAGATATTCTTTCTTCTGCCTCTTCAAGTCTGCTGTAAAGACTTTCCACTGCAGTTTTTATGTGATCCATTTTCTTTCATTTCTAAAATTTTATTTTGATTTCTCTTTATATTCTCAGTTTCCTGGGAGTTTTCATTCATGTCTTGTATTGTTTTCTTTAGTTCATAGATATGCTTCTGATTTTTTTTTAGTAATTCTATGATTAATTTTCTAAATTACTTTTCTAGCATTTCCTCAATCTTTTCATCTTAATATACTAATATTTAAATGTTGTGTTCCTCTGGGGGTCATGGTGATTTCCTTATTCTTGTTTCTTAAATTTCAGCTCTTATTTTCTGGCATTTGTGGAGTTGATTTTTAATTTTTTCTTGTGTTGGTTTTTATCTTTGGGGTTATGCTTCTGTGGCTTCATGGAATGTCTGCCTTTTCAGTGACTACCAGGAGGCATGTGGTGGGTGTGGCCCAGAGGCTTGGGTTAATGATGTAGGGTGGGGCTAGTTTCAGGGGTAACACCAACATTGGGCATGGTAAAACTCCAAAGCCAGCTATGCCCTACACCTTTTTGTGTAGCTACAAAGGCTCCAATGTCTTAGCATATAGGGCTCCCACAGATGCCAAGACTATAGGGTGCTGTTGGTGCAGGTTCTCCTCTGTCTCTCATAGTTGCCCTGCCACCTTCTTGCCAAGCTCTGAGGCAGTGAGGGCTGTGGGCCATTCCCTCCATTGGTAGCTCTGGATCACATGTGCACACTAGGGTCCCTGGTCTAAAGCCTGCCTGATGCTGCTGGCAGCTCTGTGTCCAGGTGTCCCATCTCAGTGAACTGTTATGTGCATGCCTGCAGTCTTCTGAGTTGTAGCACTGGTTTAAAAGTATGCCTACTCCCTCTATTGGTAGGGTCATGAGTTTTGTATTGGAGAGATTGGTTTGAATCAGCTGTCCCCTCTACTTCCACTAGGACCTCAGGTGACTGCCAGCAACTGCTAGCTCCCGAGGCTGCAGTCTGCACCCACTGCATGCTCTCTCTGGCTCTATGTCCATGGATTGGTGTAGATAAATCTGCCCTCGCTGTCTCAATAGTGCTGCCAGCTCAGGCTGTCTGTGGCTTCTATTCTCCGGGTGCGCATTAACACTCATCATGCAATTTCAAGCTATTTCCCCTCCTGTTGTGGGGCTTCCCAGGTGGTTTTCTCTTCTCTGCCAAGCGTGTACCTCCTATCCTATTCTCTGCAGTTTTTCTTCTTAGCCCTGCATAGCAGGCTGCTCTCTAGCCCTCAATTTTTTTCTCTCAAACTTAGTTCTTAGGTGACTTTTTCCTTGTGACATCAATGTGGTGAAAATTATTGAATTTTCTTTGCAACTATTTCATGCCCCCAAATTCCCAAAGCCATCTTGATGCAATCTTTCTCAGTTCCCAAAGAATATGTTGTTTTATCTTTTCTGGAATTCTAGAGGACTATAAATTAAACTTTCACTTTCAATTCTCAAAACTATAGATACAAACATATTTCCCTCAGGATTTTCTGTAATTGCCAAAATCTTTCCTTTTTGCCATTCATTTTTCCCTTATTTTCCATTTGAAAGATAATTAAATGGACTATTTTTCAATAAATGCTAATATGCATGCTTATTTTTAAAAAAATATTTATTTGAAAGGCAGCATTACAGAGAGGCAGAGAGAGAGAGAGAGAAAGAGAAAGTCCTCCATCCACTGGCTAACTCCCCAAATGGCCACAATAGCTGGAGCTGGGCCAATCTGAAGCTTGGAGCCAGGAGCTTCCTCCAGGTCCCCCACATAGATAGGTACTACCGTCTCTCTTTCATAGAAGAGAGCTGTATTGGAAGTGGAGCAGCCAGAACATGAACCAGTGCCCATATGGGATGTTAGCACTGAAGGTGGCAGCTTTACCTACTATGTGACAGCACTGGCCCCTAAATGTTTCTTTTATTAACATTTCTATTAACAGTTCTAGTCACAGTTATGAAAATATATTATACCCTAATAAGAGGAAAGATTTTAATCTTTAATTTGTATTTGATTTTATGAATATTGCCCAATTACAGCATCAGATCATAGTATGTACCGGTGCTAGCACTGTGAACATGCAGCTTTCTTTTCATGTTGGCTTTTCTATTGTGTTGTCAATTCATGTAAAATTCTGTAAGTAACCTAAGAAATTTTTATCTTCAAAACTTCTCAAATCCATCTGGAGTCAGGGTATTCTTACTCTTTCAAAGATTTTTTTACTCTTTATATATTTTTATGGGACAGCACTTTTCATTGATGTTGAGGTTTTCAATAATATAGTTCTAGATGCTGGTGTTCCTTTAAAATCAATATGAAAAGGATTAATCCCTTCTGAATTTTAGTTTCTGAGAAATTTTATAGGATTTTTATACATAGCATTAATAATTATTCACTGTGTTTGCTCAGACTTTTTTGGCTATCATTGTTTTTTCAAAAATATGTATCCACTCAAAGTTATCACATCATTGTTGTCATAGCATTTAATTTCCTGTTTTCTTTTGCCTTTGGATTTAATGCTATCATCTATAAAATATTTCACTTTCTTAGTGTATCCTGGTCCTAGCACCATGAATATGTAAACGTATTCATTGGCTTTTTAATTGGAAGATTATCAGCTTCCTGAAATTCTTCTAAGTTGCCTTGGAATCTTTTGTATATCCAGTATCTCTGCATGGTCTAATACCAATGTACAGCTTCATGGTATCAGAATCACATAATTGGTGTTCCTGAGGCCTCCAGAGGCCGGCCTCAGCCTCTAGGTAGGACTTGGGGCCCATTTGGAGCACCGGGCTGGCTCTTGCATGCCCTGGGGCAGGTGAGAGGCAGACCAAGCTCAGTGCGGCCAGGCCTGCTGTCCTGACCGCGGGCCTCTCTCAGGCTGCAGATAAAAAAAAAATCACATAATTTTGCCATTTGGGAGTTTTTAGAGAACTCCAAATTTATCACTTCTGCTGACATTTTTGATAGTATCATTCTACATGAGGAGATCTTTCCATAGATATTCTTCTATAAGGTGACATTTTTGTCTCTTGATTTAAGATTCTGTAATATGCAATCATGTTTAAAATGTAATTTTAAAGGACTATTTTCACAAAATCCCCTTGTATTTACTTGCCACTTGGTAATCACTCCTTCCAAACTACTCTTCTCTAATCCCAATTTATAAGGTGATATAACATCACTTGTTATTTATTTTTCTATGATTTTATTATGGTCACCAGAGTATATAATAAGTGCCTAGTGTAACAAGTGTTTGGGTTGTTGTTTACTATGCTAATTGAGAGGTTATCAACTCAATGGAAACTTCTAAGCTTTCCTGTCCATTTTCAATTGCAGTTTTTCAGTACTGTCCATGTTCAATACATTCTTTCACCCATTCAAGTTTCTTTTCTTTCACTGAATCTGGATTGTGATGAGATTCAATTTAACATTGGTTTTGAAATATTCAACAATGTCATTCTGGACAAAGTTATCTTAGTTTTATAGCTATCTATTGAATTAAATAGTGATTTTCCTTTATTGCAAATGCCAAAGCTTTATAATATTCTTAAATAAAATTTTAGGGGCTGGCTCTGTGGTGCAGTGGGTTAATGTCCTGGCCTGAAGCACTGGCATCCCATATGAGTGCTGGTTTGAGTCCCAGCTGCTCCGCTTCTGATCCAGCTCTCTGCTTTGGCCTGGAATAGCAGAAGATGGCCCAAGTTCTTGGGCTCCTGCACCCACGTGGGAGACCTGGAAGAAGCTTCTGGCTCCTGGCTTTGGATTTGTGCAGCTCCAGCCATTGTAGCCATCTGGGGAGTGAACCATCGGATGGAAGACCTCTCTCTCTCTCTCTGCCTCTCCTTCTCTCTCTGTGTAACTCTGACTTTCAAGGAAAATAAATAAATCTTTAAAAAAATAAAATAAAATAAAATTTTAATTGTTTTTCTTTTTAAAAATTTATTTATTTGTTTGTTTGTTTATTTATTTATTTGAAAGGCAGAGCCAAAGAGAGAGAGAATATTCCATCCACTAACTTACTAGCTCACTCCCCAAATGGCCACAATAGTCAGAACTAGACCAGGCCAAAACCAAAAAACAAAATCATCTTCATGAGTGCAGGAGCCCAAGCATTTAGGCTGTCTTCCACTTCTTTCCCAGGTGCATTAGTAGGGAGCTTGACCAGAAGTGGAGCCTTTGGGACTTACTCTACTATATCTCTTACCAAATTATGCAATGCTACTGACAGTGATCACATTATATGTTATCTATGAGAATGTGAGTCTTTTTTACCTTTGTCTTGTACTAATTACTATTGCTTTCCTATACCATCAGTATCACAGCTTGTGCCAACCCTAACACTATGAGTATGTGGCCATTGTGGTTTTTTTTTTTTCCCCCTGGGAAATAATGAACTCACTGAAAATTCTTCGTGTTGTCCTGGCATCTTTTATGAAGAGTTGATCAGACATTTCTAGGTCTGCTGTAGTGATTCATTCAATGAAACTCATATGTTTATTACAGTCTAAAGTTTTTTATGAAACTCTAACTTGATCATTGACTTTGAAAATGTCCAGGATCAATTCTCTTTATATACAGAAGATCAATTCAGTATAAAGATTTCAACAGTTTGCCCCACATAGAAACACAAAGTGAAACATACTGTTTGAGTACTAGTTATAGCATTAAATCAAAATGTACAGCACATTAAGGACAGAGATCCCACATGAGGAGCAAGTGCACAGTGACTCCTGTTGTTGACCCAACAAATTGACACTCTAGTTTATGGTGCCAGTAACCACCCTAGGCTCTCATCATGGGTTGCCAAGGCTATGGAAGCCTTCCAAGTTCGCCGACTCTGATCATATTTAGACAAGGTCATAAAAGACAGAGTGAGGATAGTAACCAATGATCCTAAGAGTGGTATTTACCAGGTAAGAACAATTATACAGCAATAAGTGGGGAAGAGGACCATCAGTACACACAGGTTGGGAGTAGAGCCAATGGTGGTAGAGTAGAGGTTATGATTACAAAGGAATGAGGCCCAAGTGCGCTAGACAGGGTCTAGAACAAAGGACAGAGTCATTATTAGAGGAGCTAAGAAAGGTGCTGTCTAAGCTACAATTAAGTTTTCTGATTGAGGCAAATAGAACCTGACAGAAGGGGCTTGATAATAATCTGGTGGGCTTTAGGCCTTGTAAGTTAAGAGGCCCAGACCTATCTATCTCTTAACATGGGGTATATCCTAAGGGAGGTGTGACCCTCCTAGCGGAAGGCACTCTGTTGACTTTCATTACTTGGCTGGCCTGGGAGGAGAGCTGGCCAGGTAAAGGCAGGTGGCATCTCTGACGAGAAATTTACAGTTCTGCCTGCAATGTTGCTGACCCTACTTGACCATCCCCTCAGCTGCAGTGGTCACTTTGGAAGTTGGGCTGAGTGAAGGGCTTTTCAGCTTAGAGCCAATAAGATCTGTGGCTCTGACCTGGGCATCCTTCGACTCCAGGGCAGGTCCATTTCCAGTGATCCAACTCTTGGCAGAGCTGCCAGAGCTCTTCACAAGTTGACTTCTGCTGAAGCCAAGGCTTACCACATTGAAAGCCACTGCAGTGGACTGGCCTGTTGGGTCTCCTTGAGGGCAGATCACTGTAAAGATCAGCCATTCATAAGCCTGCCACCCATTGCTTCTGATGCCTAGCTTTCTTTTCCTCCTGGTTTGTGTTAAAGCAGACCAGAGGATGCAAGTCAAGGGAGTGCCCAAGTCCCATCTCTAAACTTCGGTGGCCTGAACTACAAGTCTATATTCACAGGCATGTTCTGTAGCAGTTTTTCTAAGGTAGACAATGCCCATGAGGAAAATTATATTCTCACTTTAAAACTTTCTTTCCATTTTGCCTGAAAGGGAGGTTTCTTCTACTTACTGTATACTTCGCTGATGGCGAAGTGAGTCTAGCTATGAGTTTATAATTTAAGCTCTTATTTTGCTATGCTATTACAGAAAAATGTTAGCCATCTCTTTTATAAGGTCTAAAGATTAAATTGTGCGTCCTAGAGATTCCTTAATAATAGAATTAGTTTCCTACCTTGAAGAGAATAGAGAAATGAAAGAACAAGTTGGGCTTAGAATAGAGAAATGAGGGAGCAAGTCCTAGATCGCTTGCTGACAATAGCACTATCACATGAATACTTAGCAAACAGTTTCAACCATTAGATAACAACTTAAGAAAACATTTACCAGAAGGTCCAATGCCTTCTATAAATTTTAAGAATCATGTATTTGAAAACTCCTCTTAAATATCTAACATGGTGTAGTTTGTTTAGCCAGTAAACTTAAGCACAGCCATCTAAAATGTTTTTAGTTTCTTTCTACCAACAAGTTTAAAACATATGATACAGAGATTCAGGTCACACCAATTAAAATGTATCTTTGATTGATTTTAGCAGCTTAAATTTATGGACAATCTTATCAATAAGCCATTTAAAATAAAACTCTTAATAAAATTTCCCCATGAGGACATACAATATGTACACACATATAACATAGCATAGTAGACCAATATAGCAATTTTAATAATAGCTTTTAAAATCTTTAACTCTTTTTGTAGATTGCCAATTGATTTGAATTGCTTTTTGTTTTTGGTAACCTCAGTTAACAATACTTTCTCTCAGTTGGTATTGTTAATATATTATTGGCTTCATCTGTTTACAGAGCCATCCCAAAGTACTGAATACAATAGAAGTGGCTGGAAAAAGTCCATAGGAACCTATAGGAGGACAGCTAAACCCAGAACCAACAACGCTTTACTTTTATGAGCAGCACATCATATATAACTGTGGATGACAAAAGACTTTAAGTTGCCATGTTTAAAATTATAAACTCATCAGCCAACAAGAGGCACTTGCTTACTTCACAGTATTTTTGAAAGCACCTGTAGGATTTTACAAGTATTTAACCCTTTAGGCCTCTGGGGCTTTCTCATTAAGATAACTATCATGTCTAGTAACACAAAATCATTAGACATTTTAATTCTCAAACATTTGTATTAATAGCATTTTCCATTATAGAAACTTAAAGTTTAGTACCACATCACATCTTGACAGTACTTCTAATATAATCCAAATAGCCTGATTAGTTGGTGTCTCTATAAGATGAGAGACATAGGTCCTTTGATTTTTTCAGTTGTGCCCAAACTGGAAAAACCAAAGTCCAGGGTTTACTGGAAATTTTAGAGTCCAGGTGGTTTGAAACTTTGATTTTTTGAATGCCTGTCAAGAATGCCAAGAAGGCTCAAAATCCAAAATATCTGGTTGAAATAAGATTCCTTACAATCATGACATAACATAGACCAAATTTGATCATTGGTACAAGGCGATTATTCAAATCTTTGAAAATAAGCACATATTTAAATAACCCATAGCTCTTAATAAAAAATCAGCTATTTTTAACAATTAGAATTTAACAGACATCAAGAAGAAAGTAATAGATTACTTTAACACATTGCTTTACCAGAGCATCAGAGTTTAATTCTATGTCAAAGAGAAATTGAGCTTCCTGTGATCTTTTGCTGTGAGGTTTCCTTCCTTTACCTTCTTTCATATTGGTGACCATGTTGTGTTTCTGTGTGTAATACATTTTTAATCATCTTTTGCAGGGCAGGATGAGTGGCAACAAATTCTTTCAATTTCTGTTTGCTATGAAAAGTCTTAATTTCACCTTCATTCACAAATGAGAGCTTTGCAGGATAAAATATTCTGGGCTGGCAGTTTTTCTCTCTTAGTACCTGGGCTATGTCTCGCCATTCCCTTCTAGCTTGTAGGGTTTCTGATGAGAAGTCTGCTGTGAGTCTAATTGGAGATCCTCTAAGAGTAATCTGACATTTCTCTCTTGCACCTTTTAGAATCTTTTCTTTATGTTTCACTGTGGTGAGTTTGATTACAACGTGTCGTGGTGAGGATCTCTTTTGGTCATGTTTATTAGGGGTTCTATAAGCTTCCTGTACTAGGATGTCTCTGTCCTTCTCCAAACCTGGGAAATTTTCTGCTAGTATCTCACTGAAAATGCCTTTTAATCCTTTCTCCCTCTCCATGTCTTCAGGAACTCCTAGAACCCGAATGTTGGGTTTTTTAAGAGTATCCTGTAGATTCCCGACAATATTTTTTAGATTTCTAATTTATTCTTCTTTTCTTTGGTTTGCCTGTTTCCTTTCCTGTTCTCTGTCTTCTAATTCCAATATTCTCTCTTCTGCTTCACCCCTTCTGTTTTTAAGGCTCTCTAATGTGTTTGTCATTTGATCTATTGAATTCTTCATTTCATTATGATTTCTCGTCACTATCACAGTTTCTTGTTCTACTAGTTGTTTCATTTCATTTTGATTCCTCCTTAATATTTCATTTTCACGAGAGAGATTTTCTATCTTGTCCATTAAGGATTTCTGTAGTTCAAGAATTTGTTTTTGAGAACTTCTTAATGTTCTTTTCAATTTTTTGAGATCTGCTTCTTGCATTTCTTCTATCTCATCATCTTCATAATCTTGAATTGGGGTGTTTTTTCATTTGGGGGCGTCATAGTGTCTTCCTTGTTCGTGTTACTTCGGTTTTCACATTTCTTGTATGGCATGTTGGAGATATTTGGTTTCTTCACTGTGGTGTTTTTTCTTGTTACACTATGGCTCTATATTAAGTGGACTGTCTGCTTTTGATGGAGCCTTAGAGGCTTGAGATGAGTGTGGCCTGAGAGCTGTGTTTGGTTCCTCAGGGTTGAGGGTGTGTCAAAGATGACACTCCCAGGTTAGGCGTGGTAAATCTCTTTCTTTCTTTCTTTCTTTCTTTCTTTCTTTCTTTCTTTCTTTCTTTCTTTCTTTCTTTCTTTCTTTTTTCTTTCTTTCTTTTATTCAAAAGGGACGTAATTCCACACAGCTGAACGTAATTGGAGGTAGTTAGCAGGCAAATGATATACCCATAGGAGCCAGAGATTGGAAACTCTTTCCCAAGGACCACACAGGGAATCTGTGCTGCCCTTGGTGTGGGCTCCAATTCTCCTGCAATCTCCCACTGGGTTGTCAAGTTAGATCATAATCTCCTGTTATTTCACCCCTCCCCCCAGAGTCAGGTTTTTCTGCTAGGCTCAGGGCTGGTGCAGACCTGAGGTCGCCCTGCTTATGACATATGTCCAAAATGGCGCCTGCTCTTTGTCTTGCTAGCCCTTGAGGGGTGAGCGGAGAGAGAGAAACTCGTTTCTGTATTGGTCACTTTTTTTTTCCCTCTCTCTCTTCTAGTTAACCTGGTGAACTTTTCCCCATGGAGTTTTAAGCCTCGTTCCCTCTAGTCTCCTCTTTCTGCCTGCCCGCTGGTGTCTCGGGCTATTGAGGTTCGGCTCACCTTGCATTCCAGCGCTGGTGTGTTGAGTCTGCCGCTGGTGTCCCAAACCTGGGCTCCCACGCTCTCCATGCAGGTCCACTGTGAATCACCAGTTCCAGAAGAGTTTCTTCTGCTGTTTCTTCCCCTACTCTTCCTTGACCCTGCAGTATCTCCACTTTTATTAAGCTGTCTATTCCCAGACTATCAGTGTGCTCCATTCCTATTCCACCATCTTGTCGCTCTCTCTGATTTACTTTATAGAAGAGAAATTACACAGATAAATTTCAGTTTATCTAATTTAAAAAAATATTTATTTATTTGACAGATGGGAAAGAGACAGAGGGGTCTTCCATTCACTGGTTCACTAACCAATGGCTGCAATGGTCAGAACTGGGCCAATCCAAAGCCAGGATCCAGGAGCTTTTTCTGGGTCTCTCACATGGGTTCAAGGGTCCAAGCAGTTGGGCCACCTTCCACTACTTTCCCAGGTCATTAGCACAGAGCTGGATTGGAAGTGGAGCAGCTGAGACATGAACTGGCACCTGTATGACATACCAGTGCCACAGGCAGAGGCTTAACAATTATGGCACAACACCAGCCCCCACTTTATCTAAATTTATGGTAAACCCAAGAGTTGCACCACAATACAATTTTCTTTCTTTCTTTCTTTCTTTCTTTCTTTCTTTCTTTCTTTCTTTCTTTCTTTCTCTCTCTCTCTCTCTCTCTCCCTCCCTCCCTCCCTTTCTTCCTTCCTTCCTTCCTTCCTTTCTTTCTTCTTTCTTTCTGTTAATTTTTCTGTGTCATGAAGCTTGCACATTGCATCCAAGGACATGGACCAGGGATAGAGGCTTATGATTACTGTGTGCAAGAACTCTCCTCTTGAGGGTCAAAGCATCTGGCAAGGAAACTCCTAGATTAAGTCCTCAAGCGCCTCTTTCAATAACAAGTGAGAGAAGGTGTGCTAACTGGAGAGCATCTTTGGTTTAATTAACTCTAGGAGGCCTGAGTGTTGCTGGGGTCCTCATTGGGCTATAATAATGGATCATGAATCAGTTGAATATGACTATTCACCACTAGAGGGCTCTGTAGCATCAATTACATTTTCACAATCATTGACATCTGATTCCCCACTGTTGTCTCCAGCTGCTCTTCTGGGGAAGAAAATCTGCTCCACTTGCAGAATACTTAAGTCCAGCACTGGAGGAAGCATATTTGAAAGAGCCCACAGCTGAGGTCAAGGCATAAAGACACTTGAATCCATGTGAGAATGACTGAGAATACTGTCTTGATTGGGTTGGGTAAAAGTCATCATGAAGAGGATCAGGGACCTCTGCATCTCCAGGTGTATTTCTACCTCCCAGCTGTGAACCCAGAATAGGGCATCCATTGATTAAACAATGATTCCATACTTCTATGTGGTGCTTCTCTGCTTAGCATTGCCTGTTGAAATCTTGTTCCCTTATATTTTTACCCGGCATGATTTGTCTTAATTTTCTCACTTCTCCCTGATAATATTCAACAATTTGCACACTGTGCTCTACATTTGCACACCTGGCAGCACTTTCTCTTGATGCACATTATAAACCTGATAAATTGCCCTAATAATTTTTATTATTTCATCAGTGTAAAAATGCCAGTATCATGTTCTTTAATGAGTTTGGCATAATACTGAAAGGTGTTTGACACTGAAGACACTGTGGTTTTGCTTGCTACTATTACCTGGATTGGGAGTTATGTTATCCTCTGATTATACCTTCAAATTGAACTAAAGAGAGCCTAAATTCTAAAACAGGAATAAAATTGCTGATAGTGGAGGTTAAGCTGAAGAGAAAGAAGCCAAGATTGGGCACTCTGATGGTGTGAGTGAGCTGTTTATGGGTGATCTGTTCCTTAAATAAAACCTGCTGCTGTGGGTTTGCCAAGTTACATACCACTCAATAACCTTCTTTCACGTATCTTTAAGAATTCTGTCCCAAATCTCTTCCCTTAATTTTTCTTTCACAGTTACAGAAAATGAAGTTTTGAACAAAACTGATGGTTATGGATTTCAATTATTTGCAGAAATTCTGTCTTGCTATCACTGATGCTAAAAGTTTCCTCTTATCTCTCCCATCAAGAATCCTTCATGGCCCACACTGCGCTGGTGCTGTAGAAACTTAGAGCACTGAAGGTGTAGTCCAAAATGGAGGCTGTCATGATGAAATTCTCTGAGTGCATTATTTTAATATCATGCATTTTAAATAATCACTTATTGCATTTTCGTGTTGCTATTGAAAACTCACAGTATCATGTTATCTTTTGCCTGTTTAGCTGAGCTATACTGCAATCTTCTTTATGGATATGATCATCACTTTTTACCCAGAGATTAGTATCCGTTACACATCTCATCTGAGGCAAGTATCAAGGAATGAGGTTGTGTTGGTAAATAATTTAGTTATATTGTGTGTTCTGTGGAATTTAACTTTTTTTTAAGATTTTATTTATTTATTTGAGAGGTAGAGTTACAGGCAGTGAGAGGGACGGACAGAGAGAAAGGTCTTTTGTCCTTTGGTTCACTCCCCAAATGGCCACAATGGCTGGAGCTGTGCCAATCTAAAGTTGGGAGCCAGGAGCTTCCTCTGGTTTCCCACACTGGTGCAGGGGCCCAAGGACTTGGGCCATCTTCTACTGCTTTCCCAGGCCATAGCAGAGAGCTGGATTGGAAGAGGATTAGCCAGGACTAGAAGCAGTGCCCATATGGGATGCCAGCATCACAGGTGGAGGATTAACCTACTGCACCACAGCACTGGCCCCTCCGAATTTAAAGTTTAAAAGAGATAAGTTAGCATAACCACCTCAAAGATCCTTTGGTACATCATTCTGAATCATTACAAATGAGCCCTCCTTTGAAAGAAGAAATGAAGTAGCTGACATGTTGAACCACTGCCTGTAATGCCAGCATCTCATGTGAGCACTGGTTTGAGTCCCAGCTGCTCCATTATGATCCATCTCCTTGTTACTGCATCTATTTGGGGGAATGAGCCAGCAGACAGATCTCTCTCTCCCTGCAACCTTCTCTCTCTGTATCTCTGCCTTTCAAAAAATACAGTAAATCAGTAAATCTTATTTTAAAAGAGCTTAGGGTCCAGCACTGTGGTGTAGTGGGCTTAGCCTCTGCCTGTGGTGCCAGTTTGAGTTCCAGCTGTTCCTCTTCCAATCCAGCTCTCTGCTTTGGCCTGGAAAAGCAGTCAAAGATGGCCCAAATGCTTGGGCTCCTGCATCCACGTGGGAGAGAAGAGCGAAGCTCCTGGTTGCAGATCAGCCCAGCTCAGTCAAGTTGGCTATTTGAGGAGTGAGCCACTGGATAAAAGATCTTTCTTTTTGTCTCTCCTTCTCTGTAACTTTACTTCTCAAATAAAATAATAATTAAAAAGAAGAATTTAGCCTCAAGTTTGGAACTTTTAGTAATTTTGATGGGTTGAGAGGAAATTTGTAAAGTCTGTGATACAACTGAGAGCCTTCTGAGTCCTAGCATGTAAGAAGAGAATAGCGAGCAGACAGCTGGTAGACAAGACTTAAGAGGGTACAACCCATAGCATTGTCAGTGGGAAACCATCTACACAGTAGGAAGAGGAGTGTGACTTGATGAGATTTTGGTTTGTAAAATGGTCTTTAAATTAAGTACTGAAGAACATCTCCAGAGAAAACTTAAGAGAGTACTGCTGAATTGTAAATATTCAATGATAGCTATTAACAAGACTTGATGAAAGAAATGGCACCTTTAAGGGAAATGTAATTCAGAGAAGAGAGATAAGAATTAGTGAATCTTTTCTCCTAGAATGGTACTTACACCAATTGTAGGTATTAAGGCCCTAATTTGGTGTGTTGAAGAGGATTCCACTACGATCTGGGATAACTTGAGCATCAGAACAGATAATTTCAGATTATAACATATTTAACAAGATAAGAATCTATGAACTCATAATGATATAGTATATAATGACACAATAACTAGGACAGAAAAGTGAACCTTTTGATGCTAGATCAAAATATAAATAAATAAACAATATTGGGAATTAAAACACCAGCCTTTCATAGTGTTGATGATTAAAAATAAGGAATTCAATATCAAAGGCACTGGGTGAAAATTTAATAGGAAATAGGATACTGGCATAATATTAGAATATTTTTGAATAAAAATCCACACATTCCAAAGAGGAATAAAAATTTGTATATAGGGCCAACATTGTGGTGCAGCAAGTTCTGCCATTGCTTGCTACACTGGCATTCCATATCAGAGTGCTGCTTCAAACCCAGTTTTCTGCTTTTTTTTTTTTTTTTGATAGGCAGAGTGGACAGTGAGAGAGAGAGACAGAGAGAAAGGTCTTCCTTTCCATTGGTTCACCCCCAATGGCCGCTGCGGCCAGTGCACTGCGGCTGGCACACTGCTGATCCGAAGCCAGGAGCCAAGTGCTTCTCCTGGTCTCCCATGCAGGTGCAGGGCCTAAGCACTTGGGCCATCCTCCACTGCACTCCCTGGCTACAGCAGAAAGCTGGACTGGAAGAGGAGCAACTGGGACTAGAACCCAGGGTGCCAGCACTGCAGGTGGAGGATTAGCCTATTGAGCTGTGGCACTGGCCAGTTCTCTGCTTTTGATCAAGCATAATGTCAATGCACCTGGGAAGGCCCCTGAACATGATCCAAGTACCTGCCACCCATGTGAAAGACCACGAAATAGTCCCTCCCTCCTAGCTTCAGCTTTACAAAGAGATTACTGTTGAAGTGCTTTTGGAAATGAACCAGTAGATAGACCTAGACATAGACATAGACATAGACATAGACATAGATCCCGCTCTCACTGTCATTATGCCTTGAAAATAAATAAATCCTTTTTTAAACAGTGCCTAAATCTACTTTTTGCAACCTACTTTTTTTTTTTCAAATTATACAGTTTCACACTGAATGACACAAAAGGAAACTTAAATTACCAATAGTTTACATGTAAGCTTGATTCCAGTCTTAATGAAAAGAAGTAGAACAAACAAAAACAAAACCCTCAAGAAAGCTTCCAAATTGCACTCCCATTTTTTGAACTGGCAACTCTCACTGCTCCTTAAATCTTTGATTGCTGCTTTCTGTGTAACAGGCTATAAAGCCCCCAAAACCCACAACTATAACCCACTGAAGGTGATACAAAGACAAGTAAGCACCATTAGTCACCCGCTGTAATACACTGAACCAGATTTTAAAGGTAAACTGCAGACATCCTGACCAATACAGCAACATAAAACATTCACGCCACTGGCCAGTGGTGACCAGTGATGCGATGACAGGAAGGACTTTTCAGAAACATCATAACACCAATTCTCAAGAGAATAACTACTCTACTTGAAATTCACATCTGGTGAAATGGGGCCTGGTTCTTATTTCTATATTTCCAAACAGTAAGTAACATCACACAATTTTACAAGTTAAAATGTCATTTGTGATTGTTACATCTCTGATTCTATAATTTCAGGTATTTCTGGGGGTGGGGAAAGGATTGAGTTTAATTGTAAAAAATGTACAAAAGCCACATATCATTAGCTGTATGTGAAATAGCAACAGTCTCTATGTGCTGTCACAGCTTCCTATTGTGAAACTCCCATTTTTTTATGAGTGTAACATCTCAAAAGCAATATCAGACAGTTTTTTTTTCAACATTAAATAGCTATTTGGCAGGGCCAGTGCTGTGGTGCAGTGGGTTAACACCCTGGCCTGAAGTGCCAGCATCACTTATGTGTGTGGGTTTGAAACCTGGCTGCTCCACTTTTGATTCAGCTCTCTGCTATGGCCTGGGAAAGCAGTAGAAGATGGCCCAAATTCTTGAGCCCCTGCATCCACAAGGGAGACACAGAAGAAGCTCCTGGCTCTTGGCTTCAGATTGGCACAGCTCCGACCATTATGGCCAATTGGGGAGTGAACCATCAGATGAAAGACCTCTCTCTCTCTCTGCCTCCCCTCTTTCTGTGTTACTCTGACTTTTGAATAAATAAATATTTTTTTAAAAAGTTATTTGGCATATAGCCTTTGCTATAAAAATCACATCCGAACAAAGTTTCAGCTCTGGATGCAACAGACTGTCACTGGCTAAGCAGTAACTACAGTGTACTGACCTCATCCAGATGGCAGCAGAACCCACCAGCACAGCCCCTTCTCTGTGATGACATCACTCCACATGCCCACTGCTCTCCTGCATGCTGCTCTTGAGCTCCAGCCTTTTGGTTTGCAACCAACCAACCACAGTTGGCTCTAATCACACCCATATCATGCTGCAAATCTCACACGTTTGAGAAAGGACTTACTGTTACAGACCCCCTGGTGTGTGGGGTCTGGGATGGCTGAGCACACCCTGGCACCTGCTCCTAAGAAGTGACACAAAGGACCCCAGATCTGAGCTTGCCCTTTGAGTGTTTACAGCATCTCTTGGTTTGTTTTGAAGAGGTCAATTATTTCTGAGTTTTCGGTCCAGCAACCTGACAGCTACCAAGAAATTAATTCTCCCATTCCTTAATCAGGCATTTGAAACTTATTAGCACTGTGTGTATTTCTACATCTTTGTGTTTTGTTTTGTTTTGTTTTGTTTTGTTTTGACAGGCAGAGTGGATAGTGAGAGAGAGAGACAGAAAGAAAGGTCTTCCTTTTTGCCGTTGGTTCACCCTCCAATGGCCGCTGCGGCCGGCTCATCGAGCTGATCCAAAGCCAGGAGCCAGGTGCTTCTCCTGGTCTCCCATGTGGGTGCAGGGCCCAAGGACTTGAGCCATCCTCCACTGCCTTCCTGGGCCATAGCAGAGAGCTGGCCTGGAAGAGGGGCAACCGGGATAGAATCCGGCACCCCAACCGGGACTAGAACCCAGTGTGCCGGCGCCACAAGGTGGAGGATCAGCCTGTTAAGCCACGGCACCAGCCATATTTCTACATCTTTGAATAATGACTATTGCCCTGAAGGGAACAGTGAGAGACACTAGGCAGGTTTTCCTCTGGTAGGGTAAATCACACTTAGTAATATATGATTCAAATTAGATCATTTTTTATTTTGATTTAAAGATCCTACCATTGCTGGCACTGTGGCTCACTTGGTTAATCCTCTGCCTGCAGTGCTTGCATCCCATGTGGGTGCCAGTTCTAGTCCCAGTTGCTCCTCTTCTAGTCCAACTCTCTGCTGTGGCCTGGGAAGGCAGTGGAGGATGGCCCAAGTGCTTGGGCCCTGCACCCGCATGGGAGACTAGGAGGAAGCACCTGCCTCTTGGCTTCACATTGGCATAGTTCTGGCCATAGCAGCCATTTGGGGGGTGAACCAATGGAGAGGAAGACTTTTCTCTCTGCCTCTCTCTCTCACTTTCTACCTCTGTCAAATAAATTTAAAAAAAAAAAAAGATTCTACCAATTTCTGCTTACTACATTGTACTTCAGAACTCTTTCACATTAAATATGACTAGTATGCATTTCCATATTTTGAAAGAGAGTATAAAAACATCTCACAGCTTTTAGTAAGACTTTCCATTTCCCTTTTGCAGCAAAGAGACAAAATCAGTTCAACACACCACTATGAGAAGGGGAAAAAAAAAACCTCAACAAATAAAAACAATATTCAAGCCACAGCATTTAGTATATCTACATCCAGCTCAACATCACCATTTATAATATATCAATAGTTTTTATCACATTTTCTCTGTTGGGAACCTTTCTTAATATGTTCTGATTATTTACAACTGTACAAGCAAAGCACACTCCCAAAGTACACATATTTAATACAGTATCAACTATTTGCATTTACAGGACTTTTCAACAATCTGAAAAAAGATCAACTGTTTAAGATCTTTAAGGTATATTACAAAAACTACTGCTAGTTCTTGTACTATGGTATGCTTACTCAGTAAAACTAGTGACAAAATATCCACACAGTAACTGAGTAACTGATCCACTCATGCCAACCCAAGGTGAGTCTCCATGAACTCTAAGCTGCCTTATACAAAAGTTAAGGCAAAGTCATTTTCAAGTTTAAATACAATTCAAGTCTTTAAATATTGGATGGAAATAATTTTAAAAAGAAGTCTTGTTAAATAACATTTCATGTAATAAACTGTATGGTTACATGTAGCAGGAAATATTTAATGTCTGCTGCTTAGAATACTTAAAGAAAAATTTTAGGCATTTTTAAACAAAATAATTTATATTTAAATTTATTATAAACTTGTTAACTTTAGTGCATCCTTGTTCTTCAGAAGTGCAACACTTCTAGAAGTGAATCAATGAGACCCTCATCTTGGAGGTAAAAAGAGCAACAATTTGTGTCCTCCACCAGCCAAAGAGGGGAATAAAACCACAAACACCACTCTCTCACCATTACATACTTTAAATCCATGTGCTGATGCGAGGTTCAGGAAGACATCCCCATGGAGTTAAGATGAGGACTCTTCCTAGAGAGTACCTTGGGGTGGGGGAACATGGACAGAAATGTGCATGGAGCAGGTGCAGTAGGCCAAGAGCCAGAGCAGCCAGCTCACAGGGATGAAAACCACTCCATGGTACAACATCCTGGCAACGTGTCAGTGGCCAACAACGTATATTTTCATTTAGGTTCTATTCACGTGTTTTGAATTGATTTTAGGTAATAGCCACTTGTAATTGAGGGGAGAAGCTGGGTACTTGCTGGCAGGATGTCAAAACTCAAAGCTTCCAGGTTTCTCTAGGGTGCGCTCTACAGGTTCTTTCTGCCCACTGGATCCAAAATGGCCTATATGTACATTTATATGTATTTTTAAATGCTAGACTCACTTGTTAACAATTTAGATGAAAGTACAGCTCCCATGCCAGTGTGTCAGACCTGACACTGCCAACCCCCTTCCACCTCAAGGCCAAGGCCGCCATCTGCTGGAGCATCTGAGATACGCACTTGTAGATCAATATTTAAAAAATAAAGTAGCATAGTTCCCTTAATTTAGAAAAAAATCACTATATATAGCTTGCATTCAGAACCACACAGAGGCTTAATAGAAAACACCAATCTGTTGGGATAAATGCATTTTCTATCCTGAAAAAAATCAGACTTACACATCACCTCCAGTTAAGCACCAACCAAAAATAGGGTTAATTAAATCCTGAAAACTATATTTTTTTCCAAGAGGGGGAGAATCTGACTCATAGAAGAAAAATAACTTGCAAGCATTCCATGGGGTTCACAGACACTGCGAGTGCCTAACCAGCGACTCATTCTCATACTGAGTGGGAAGAGTGTTTCACTTGTGGCTTATACAGCTCTATGCAACCGCTTCTAGACATAGGATTTTCACTGAGGAGACTTGGGGGCAGTGTTCTGTCATCTGTGAAGACACTTTCCAACAGCTGAGGGTGAGGGCCAGTGCCCAGGCTGCTTCTCCTGGTCTTTGGGGACTCTGGGAGTGGACGTGAGGGCGAGGGCTCCCTCTATTTCTCCACAGGCACAGCAAGCTTCTTCTCCTCCTTCCTACAACTGCGGGGGTTTGACCTTTGTTCTTTTGGGGGTTGCAGTGGGGGAAGAAGGTGCTCTTTACTCGTTCTCTGACAAATCTCCACGTAACTGGGCTTTCACAGTTCTCTGGCAGCTCCATTCACCTGCACCGATTTACATGCAGTTGTAGTAAGGACAGAGAGAGTCTGTCCACACTGTGGGTTTCCCTCTGCTTTTCTACACCTTGGGATCCTCAGGTAAATGGGCTGGGGAGGGGGATCATTCATATGTTGCTGATACAGCACAAGAAGCCAGCAGTGAGGGCTCTCTGGGGACCACTACAGGAATAGTGTTCCTACTTGCATCTGCATGGAGGCCCCTTTCCTTTGATAATCCTATTATCAAGCTAGATGGCCTGTTTTCAAACAAGTCCTGTCATCAAATTGCCTGCAGCTCCAGGCAATGGGGGGAAGTTGAACAGCCCTAATTCAAAGTTTGTGATGGAGGCTTTGGTCGTGTTGGAGACTGAGTCTGGCTGCTTGTAAACTTCTCCTCCCTTTTCTTCCTATAGCCCAAGGAATTTTTCCTGCTTCTGGGAGGATACTGTCTGAGTGAAGTCAGAGGAGAGGCTGCAGGCTTGAAGGTTGGAGACGTAAACCCATGTATAAATCCAGTATTTGGAAATAGAATTACCAAGGGTGGATAAAAATAGTTATGCATGGTTGACAATGGGGGGAAGTCAGACTGCGCAGAAGAAACTGTTGTTGGGGACTGTATAGTGGAGGTAAATAAATGATGTGTAACACTGCTATGTATAAAGGTTCATGTCAAGAGATTTATTTTTTTTAACTTTTATTTAATGAATATAAATTTCCAATGTACAGCTTATGGATTACAATTGCTTCCCCCCCATAACTTCCCTCCCACCCACATCCCTCCCCTTTCCCGCTCCCTCTCCCCTTCCATTCACATCAAAATTCATTTTCAATTCTCTTTATATACAGAAGATCATTTTAGTATATATTAAGTAAAGATTTCAACAGTTTGCCGCCACATAGCAATACAAAGTGAAAAAATACTGTTGGAGTACTAGTTATAGCATTAAATAACAGTGTTATTAATAACAGTGTACAGCACATTAAAGACAGAGATCCTACATGATATTTTTTAAAAATTGATTAATTTTGTATGCAATTTCCAATTTAACACCAGGTTTTTTTTTTTCACTTTCAATTATCTTTATATACAGAAGATCGATTCTGTATATGCTAAGTAAAAATTTCATCAGTTTGCACCCACAGACACCCAAAGTGTAAAAATACTGTTTCAGTACTAGTTATAGCTTCACTTCACATTCGACAACACATTAAGGACAGATCCCACATGAGATGTAAGTACACAGTGACTCCTGTTGCTGACTTAACAATTTGACACTTTTGTTTATGGCGTTAGTAATCTCCCAAGGCTCTAGTCATGAGTTGCCAAGGCTGTGGAAGCCTTTAGGGTTCACCGACTTTGATTTTATTCCGATAGGGTCATAGTCAAAGTGGAAGTTCTCTCCTCCCTTCAGAGAAAGGTACTTCCTTCTTTGATGGCCCCATTCTTTCCACTGGGATCTCACTCTCAGAGATCTTTCCTTTAGGTCTTCTTCTTTTTTTTTTTTTTCTTTTCCATGGTGTCTTGGCTTTCCATGCCTAAAATGCTCTCATGGGCTCTTCAGCCAGATCTGAATGCCTTAAGGGCTGATTCTGAGGCCAGAGTGCTATTTAGGACATCTGCCATTCTAAGAGTCTGCTGTGTATCCCGCTTCCCATGTTGGATCGTTTTTTCACTTTATGATTCTATCGGTTAGTATTAGCAGACACTTGTCTTGTTTGTGTGATATCTTTGAATTTTAGACCTATCAGAGTGATCAATTGTGAACTGAAATTGATCACTTGGACTAGTGAGATGGCATTGGTACATGCCACCTTGTTGGGATTGTATTGGAATGCCCTGGCACGTTTCTAACTCCACCATTTGGGGCAAGTCCGATTAAGCATGTCCCAAATTTTACATCTCCTCCTTCTCTTTTTCCCACTCTTATGTTTAACGGGGATCATTTTTCAGTTAAAATTTAAACACCTAAGAATAATTGTGTGTTAATTACAGAGTTCAACCACTAGTACTACAACAACAACAACACCAAAATACTAAAAAGGATAAAGTATTACATTGTACATCGAGAGTCAGGACAAGAGCTGATCAGGTCACTGTTTCTCATAGTGTCCATTTCACTTCAACAGGTTTTCCCTTTGGTGCTCAGATAGTTGTCGCCGATCAGGGAAAACAAATGATATTTGTCTCTTTGGGACTGGCTTAATTCACTCAGCATGATGTTTTCCAGATTCCTCCATCTTGTTGCAAATGACTGGGTTTCATTGTTTTTGACTGCTGTATAGTATTCTATAGAGTACATGTCCCATAATTTCTTTATCCAGTCTACTGTTGATGGGCATTTGGGTTGGTTCCTGGTCTTAGCTATTGTGAATTGAGCTGCAATAAACATTAATGTGCAGATGGCTTTTTGTTTGCCAAATTACTTTCCTTTGGGTAAATTCCAAGGAGTGGGATGGCTGGGTTGAATGGTAGGGTTATGTTCAGGTTTCTGAGGAATCTCCAGACTGACTTCCATAGTGACTTAACCAGTTTGCATTCCCACCAACAGTGGATTAGTGTCCCTTTTTCCCCACATCCTCTCCAGCATCTGTTGTTGGTAGATTTCTGAATGTGAGCCATTCTCACCGGGGTGAAGTGAAACCTCATTGTGGTTTTGATTTGCATTTCTCTGATTGCTAGTGATCTTGAACATTTTTTCATGTGTCTGTTGGCCATTTGGATTTCCTCTTTTGAAAAATGTCCATTGAGGTCCTTGGCCCATCTCTTAAGTGGGTTGTTTGTTTTGTTGTTGTGGATTTTCTTGATTTCTTTGTAGATTTTGGTTATCAACCCTTTATCTGTAGTATAGTTTGCAAATATTTTTCCCATTCTGTCTGTTGCGTCTTCACTTTCCTGACTGTTTCTTTTGAAGTACAGAAACTTCGCAATTTGATGCAATCCCAAATGTTAATGTTGTTTTTGACTGCCTGTGCTCCTGGGGTCTTTTCCAAGAAGTCTTTGCCTGTGCTTATATCTTGCAGGGTTTCTCCAATGCTCTCTAATATTTGATGGTTTTGGGTCATAGATTTAAGTCTTTAATCCATGTTGAGTGAATTTTTGTGTAAGGTGAAAGGTATGGGTCTTGCTTCAAGCTTCTGCACATGGAAATCCAATTTTCCCAGCACCATTTATAAGGCTGTCCTTATTCCAGGGATTAGTTTTGGATCTTTGATCAAATATAAGTTGGCTGTAGATGTTTGGATTGATTTCTGGTGTTTCTATTCTGTTCCATTGGTCTATCCATCTGTTTCTGTACCAGTACCATGCTGTTTTTATAACTACTGCCCTGTAGTATGTCCTGAAATCTCGTATTGTGATGCCTCCGGCTTTGTTTTTGTTGTACAAGATTGCTTTTTTTTTTTTTTTTTTGACAGGCAGAGTGGACAGTGAGAGAGAGAGACAGAGAGAAAGGTCTTCCTTTTGCCATTGGTTCACCCTCCAATGGCCGCCGCGGTAGCACGCTGCGGCTGGCTCACCGCACTGTTCCGATGGCAGGAGCCAGGTGCTTCTCCTGGTCTCCCATGGGGTGCAGGACCCAAGGACTTGGGCCATCCTCCACTGCACTCCCTAGCCACAGCAGAGAGCTGGCCTGGAAGAGGGGCAACCGGGACAGGATCGGTGCCCCGACCGGGACTAGAACCAGGTGTGCCGGCGCCGCAAGGCGGAGGATTAGCCTGTTGAGCCACGGCGCCGGCATGATTGCTTTGGCTATTCGAGGTCTCCTGTGTCTCCATATGAATTTCAGCATCATTTTTTCCAGATCTGAGAAGAATGTCTTCAGTATCTTGATTGGTATTGCATTGAATGTATAAATTGCTTTTGGGAGAATAGACATTGTTGAGAGATTTAAATCCATTCTTTGGCAAAAACAGGTTTATAGCTATTGCCTTTCTTTTAGCTGCACCTTAATTGGTTTTCCTTGAAAAGTTTTGACTTTTCACAGGTATTTGTAAGCTTGTTGTGCATCAGCTTCTGTTTCAAATGTAAAAAATCAATTATCATTATAGGCAAATTCACAGTTTATAAATTTCAGTAAATTATTTCCTTTAAATAGTGCTTCTACTTCTTCCCCAGGGGTAGATTCAGATATTTCTTACAATATTACTATGCAACGATTTTTATTTGGCCTCACTTTTTCTCCCTTCTCATCCACCTGGACTAAAGGTAAAGATCTTAGCACTTCAACAACAAAATCCACACTAGTACTGAGTTTCTTGTTATGGTCAAGAGTAGCTACCATTGTAATTAGAGCATACTGCTCACTGTCCATCTGTGATGTAAGATACACAGCACTAGCAAGAGTCTCCCTAGATAAACAGAATTCTAGGCCAGCGCCGTGGCTTAACAGGCTAATCCTCTGCCTTGCGACGCTGGCACACTGGGTTCTAGTCCCGGTTGGGGCGCCGGATTCTGTCCCGGTTGCCCCTAATCTAGGTCAGCTCTCTGCTATGACCCGGGAATGCAGTGGAGGATGACCCAAGTGCTTGGGCCCTGCACCCCATGGGAGACCAGGAGAAGCATCTGGCTCCTGGCTTCGGATCAGCATGATGTGCCAGCCGCAGCGGCCATTGGAGGGTGAACCAATGACAAAAGGAAGACCTTTCTCTCTGTCTCTCTGTCTCTCACTATCCACTCTGCCTGTCAAAAAAAAAAAAAAAAAAAAACAGAATTCTAATTTTTTAAGTACTTCTCCAGGATCTTCCTGGCTTTCTGGTTGAGATTCATTTCCTCCTGTTTCACTATTTTCAGGTAGAGATTTGTATTCTGCGTGATCCATAGCCAAAGCGTTTGTGTCTGTTTTGACTCAGGTAAATCTGGTAATGCTGCATTCTCATGACTTTTGTCACCATCACCATTGACATCCAATCCCTGTGGGCTACAGTGTGCACCATGGCCGGCTGTCTCCTCCCATGCAGCACTCAAACTGACAGCTGCACTACTTGCTTCCAAATGTAACATGAGTCCCCCACACTTTTGCATTAGAGTTTAGCTCTGAAACCTTAGTTGATGGCACCTGACTCAAAGCTGGGATGGAATTTGAGAAGTGGTTTGAGATATAGGACCATTCATCAGATGAGAGCTGTCCTTGCCCTCTTGGCCTCACTGTGCCTGCAATTCAGCCACAACTTTAGCATCCTGACCAGAAGTCGTGGGTTCCACTGGGAAAAATTTAATGTAAACTTCCAAATGCTGCCAGTGCCGCCTGACCGGCCTCTGGCGGGCTCCTTGCCAGCCCCAGTGCCTGATGACCATGCAACACATGGGGAAAGCTGAGGAGGGAGACTGTAGGAAGAGGTGGCACTGGGGGCCAGCCCCATGCGGGAAGGAAGGGCGGGCACGGGCCGGGTGCAGTGGCGGAAGCGGATTCTTCTCCTTTGGGGATGAAAAGCCTCAATTTTGAGAATCCGGATCCCCAACACTCCTTCCCTTTGCATGAGAACACACCTAAATAAATCCTTAAAAGGTTGTATGTGTGGGGCCAGCGCTGTGGCATAGCAGGTTAATGCCCTGGCCTGAAGTACCGGCATCCAATATGGGCATGGGTTCTAGTCCTGACTGCTCCTTTTCTGATCCAGCTCTCTGCGATGGCCTGGGAAAGCAGTAGAGGATGGCCTAAGTCCTTGGGCCCCTGTACCCATGTGGGAGACCTGGAGGAAGCCCCTGGCTCCTGGCTTCAGATCAGTTCAGCTCTGGCCCAGCTCTGGCTGTTGTGGTCATTTGGGGAGCGAACGATCGAATGGAAGACCTCTCTCTCTCTGCCTCTCCTCTCTCTGCTTTGTAACTCTGACTTTCAAATAAATAAATAAATCTTTAAAAAACAAGAGGGTTGTATGTGAATCAATCTGGCAGAAATTCACTAAGTACCAAGTTGATAGCATCCATCATAGAGCAGATGGGAGACTGAGCAGAGCCCAGCATCGGACCAGGGTGTTTCTGATGAGAACACAGGGCCCACGTTTTCTCAGAAAGGAACACTGGAGGGGCCCAGCTTGAGTCATCTCTGCTCTTGATATCTATTGCAGGCTTACATATTAGGGAAGCGTCAAGGAGAATTCCAGAAAAAGAACATTGAATCCCAATGGGAGAAAAGATATTTTGACACAGTTGGAAAAAGATGTGATAGTTATGTGGGTTGGGCTATAACGTTGAACTAATCTTGCTTTCCTAAATTGGGGTTCATATGCTTTTTATCCGGGGACCACCCTATAGTCAGCAGAAACATCTTAGGTCAGGGGAAAAGTGCTAAAAGGATACTAACTGGGCATTCACAATGAATGGGACTCACTCACAGTATTTCTGTAAGTTTGAAATAATTTCAAAGTTAACTACTCTCTCTCTCTCTTTTTTTTTTTTTTTTGACAGGCAGAGTGGACAGTGAGAGAGAGACAGAGAGAAAGGTCTTCCTTTTGCCATTGGTTCACCTTCCAATGGCCGCCGCGGCTGGCGCGCTGCGGCCGGCTCACCACGCTGATCCAATGGCAGGAGCCAGGTGCTTATCCTGGTCTCCCATGGGGTGCAAGGGACAAGTACTTGGGCCATCCTCCACTGCACTCCCTGGCCACAGCAGAGAGCTGGCCTGGAAGAGGGGCAACCGGGACAGAATCCGGCACCCCAACTGGGACTAGAACCTGGTGTGTCAGTGCTGCTAGGTGGAGGATTAACCTATTGAGCCGCGGCACCAGCCCAAAGTTAACTACTCTTAAAATGACCAAATTGTAAGATGACAATATCCACATCATGTTAGTAAAGCAGGGACAGCATCAAATACTATGAGGGATAAACCTTACCCAATTCCTATAAGGCCAAAGTTGTAAAACTTGTCCCCTTCTAAGAATCTACATGCCTGTGTTTAGACTGCACAAAAAAAATAGAATAATATTCACAATGCATATCTTGTGAATATATTTGTGATAATTTGTAAACAGCTTGATCTTTCTATTTTAAAGGTTTTGAAAACCCTGTTGCTCTTTAAAAATAATTATTTTATTTTTGTACTTGTAAAGTAGACATGGGGTATATCTCAAATCTATTGGTTCACTCCCCAACTTTATGCCACAACTGGGGCAGGACCAAGCCCAAACCAGCAACCTGAAACACAATCTGGGTCTCTACAAAGGTGGCATGGACTCAACTCCTTTAAGCCTCATCACCGTCTCTCAGAATGCACACCAACATGAAGCTGGGACCAGAAGCAGAGCTAGAACTTTTCCCAGGCTCTCTGACATGGGATGCAGGCATCCCAAGCAGTGGTCCAACCACTATGTCAAATGGCCACTCCTTAATTTTTAATTTAGTTTTTATTTGAAAGTCAGAGAGACTGAGAAAGACAAGCAGCAGAAATCACTCATCTGTTGGCTTACTACACAATGCCCACCACAATCAGGACTGAGTTAGATGAAAGATAGGAGCCAGGAGCTTCATCCAGGTCTTCCATATGGTTGACAGAAATGGTTGGGCCATTATCCACTGCCTTTTTCACAGACTAGCAAGAATCTAGAATGGAAGAGGAGTTGCCAGGACTCAAACCTGCACTCCTCTATGAGATGCCAATGTCAGAGGAGCAGCTTAACCTATTGAATCACATGCTAGTTCCTGCATCAATTCAAACCATTGCACTCATCCTACCCTGTATATATTCAAAGAATGCAAAGCTGGACATCCCCTCCCTTTCCTTATTATAAAAGCCTCAGTCCTGCTCCACCTCAGAAGAACCATGGTTCACTTTAAACTGAGTCTGTCTCCCAATTTGCAATCCTATTCTGCGTCTGAAAAACATCTCTCTGATTTTATTTTAATCTCACTTATGACCATTTGCTTTATATAATCCAGGACGCTCTGGTCTTGTCTTCTTGCCTACTGGCAGATTTTGGAAAATGTTTTATAATATGTATTTTCACTTCCTTCAGGTGAATAC
The DNA here is from genome assembly GCF_033115175.1 of Lepus europaeus. Lineage (NCBI taxonomy): Eukaryota > Metazoa > Chordata > Mammalia > Lagomorpha > Leporidae > Lepus > Lepus europaeus. The sequence continues at coordinate 1,264,777 of NW_026909534.1, read as the reverse complement.
CTGAGGGTTAAAATGTTAGATAAGTGAATGCTACATTTTTTTTCCGAAAACTCTTCGTTGAATTAGAATCCATATGTCTTAATACTCATGAAGCAGATGTTCTTCAGAATCACATCCTCTACAGCTTTCCCTCAGAAGTCTCAAGCAGGGCCTGAGCTTCTGTGGTGACATCCATAATCATATCCTTGAATGTGACTAACTCCTAAAATATGGACATCCTTGCTCAGCCAAGGCCATCTGTACCAGTGTCTAGGAGAGAAGGTCATAACTATTCCAAGCACGTGGCTCTATGGATAGAAAATTTTTTTTATTTGACAGGAAGAGTTAGACAGTGAGAGAGAGAGACAGAGAGAAAGGTCTTCCCTCTGTTGGCTCATACCCCAAATGGCTGCCATGGCTGGTATGCTGTGTGGATCTGAAGCCAGGAGCCAGGTGCTTCCTCCTGGTCTCCCATGTGGGTGCAGGGCCCAAGCACTTGGGCCATCCTCCACTGCTTTCCTGGACCACAGCAGAGAGCTGGACTGGAAGAGGAGCAGCTAGGACCAGAACCCAGTGCCCATATGGTATGCCAGCACCCCAGGTGAAGGATTAACCAAGTGAGCAGTGGTGCCGGCCCTGATAGAAAATTTGAACCATGGTTGGGATTACCCTCAAGTATTTCCCTGTGCTGGCCTTCCATGTGTCTTTCCCACACAATCACTGGGATATGTATACAATCTGAACAGTCAGTGATTTCAGTATATGGGAGTGTCACAGCTATGCTGTGAAATAACCTGTAGATGTCTGAGTAAAGTGGGAAATTATACATGATTATAAATTTTTGAACTTAAGACTATTTCCTTATCAGTTTCAAATGCATCTCCTAACTCCTTATGATGCAGCTAAACATGAATTAATTCTGACATATCAACTATGACCATGAGTTAACTATGCTCTGATATGAACCTTAGGTTCCTCCACAAAATGACTGAACATTTAAAGAGGTGAAGAGCTAAAGTATATGTGTTTCTTATGTAGCAAATAATAAATGGGATTTATGTCTGTTTGTGTTAAGGTGGAGAGGATGATGAAACAGTGACCAGCATTATTCAGATTGAACAGTCTAAACACAAACCTGGGGTTCAGCAGGTGCAGCTCTTTCACCTCTATCTCACCATTGTGTTCATTGTCACATATAAGCAGTTCCAGACAAGCTCGGATTCCTGAACTGCTGCAATATGATGATCTTAGCCTGATTTCTTCTGTGGTGAGGACTCCCTTCTCTCTTCTCTGGGGTTTCCAATCATCAGTTATCATTTTCCTTGTATATGTTACTATTATTATTTATTTGAGAGGCAGCATTTTAGACAGAGAGAAGAGACAGAGAGAGAGAGAGCTCTTCCATCATCTAGTCCACTCCCCAAATGGTCACAATGGCCAGAGCTGGGCCAATCCCAAGCCAGGAGCCAGCATCTCCTCTGGGTTCCCATGAGTGCAGGGGCCCAAGCACCTGAGCCATCTCCACTGCTTTTACAGGCCATTATCTGGGAGCTGGATCAGAAGCAGAGCAACCAGGACATCAACCAGCACCCATATGAGATGCTAGTATCACAGGAGGAGGATTAATTTCCTATGCCATAGTGCCAGTCCCATTTTCTTGTCTCTTAATCCAGTCTATCTGCTAAATGGGAAACAGAGTATTTACAGTTCAATCATCTCAACATTCATTCCAAAAATTGTCATGTAACATTATTTTTTATAGTTACATGCCTTTTAAATCTACAGCCAGGGGGCCAGCATTGTGGCATAGTGGGTAAAGAAACTCTCTGTGACACCAGCATCCCTTATGGGTGCTGGTTCAAGACCTAGCTGCTCCAATTCCAATTCATCTCCCTGCTAATATCCCCAGAAATACAGTGGAGGATGGCCCATGTGCTTGGGCCCCTGTACCCATGTGAGGGATCTGAAAGAAACTCCTGACTCCTGGTTGCAGCCAGAGCATTGTGGCCATTTGAGGTGTGAAACAGTGGAGAGGAGATCTTGTGCACTCACTCTCTCTCTCTCTCTCTCTTCCTTTTTCTGTGTAACTCTGACTTTCAAATAAATAAATAATTATTTTAAAAAATCTTAAATCCACAGCTAAAAGTAAATAAAATTACTCTTCATATATTATATGTATTTTAAAAATATGGATAAGAGGAGCAGGCAGGTCTAGTAGTTACATGCCTGAATCCTACATTACAGTGCATAAGTTTGATATCTTCATCCAGAACCATACTCCAGTTTCTTGTTACTGCACACCCCGGAAAGCAATGGTGATGGTTCAACTAACTGAGTTCCTGCCACCCATTTGGGAAACCTATATAGAGTTCTTGACCCCACATTAAGTATCGGCACAGTTTTGACCATTGCAGATATTTGGGGAGTGAACCAGTGACAAGGAACTTTAAGCCTAATAGTTGCCTTTATTCTGCAACAAATCTTTTACAACTACCTTGATACACAAAATCTTTTCAAAACCAGACCAGCGCTCAAATCTATAGTTTGCATGCTCACACGCTGATGCTTAGATGTTCCAGTATCTAATTTGGTCACAGTAGTCTGGATAACCAAGGTATGTGTTGGGGTGTGCAAATGGGGTCTCTTCCTCCAAAAAGTGTGCACAGACTAACCCGGTGTGGTTTCTTTACTGATAAAGATTATAACAGCCTATTGTAGAGCACGTGCATGTGTTCATAGAACTAAGGTTTCTCTGAAACACATTTAGCAAGACATATTAGATAAACATTGTGAGAGTCCTGAATCCACACTGGTCTGAGGCATCTCCGCCAGTCTTTCCTGGCATCAGGAAAGCAAAAACACAGAGGTGCTGTGCTTATGGAGAGACTCATCATTCCCAAAATCAGGCCTGAGAGACTCTCTGTGCCTCACTGTTCCCACAACTGCCCCTATTATAAATCAGGCTGACATCCTGTGCCTCCTGGTATCAGGTACCTTCTCCAGCTGCTCCAGCCCACATCCCACACCCCTTTGTTTGGCTTCTCCAACCTATCTCCCACCTCCCTTGGGACAAGTTCCCTCTAACACCCCAGCCCTACACCTGAGCCCAGAGAGCCTCTCCCTCTGAGGATACTCCTGGCAGTTCTTGACTCTAATAAAACTTTTTCTTTGCTCAGCATGTGTAGGCAGCCCATAGGCAAGTCAAGGTCAATCATGGCTTGTGGAATTCCTGGGATGAGAAAGTCACGTACTCCCATGTTGAAGGAGGATGATTAAACAGGAGCACTCTGCTAAAATTAACTAGGTTCTGACTGTGTTGTAGAAACTCCGATAAGTTGCTTGCATGTGCTGTTAACTTCTGAGTTGCCTTGAGCTGCAGCTGATTATGCATAAATATCTCTGAGACACTGGAATAAATGAGCCTTGATCAGCCTTGCTGTCTTGGCTCCATTCTCTGAGCCCTTGTCCCTCTTTTCATTCCCACTCCCTCCTTCAGGTTCCGTTCCCAGGTGGCAGGCCTGAACAAGCATGGTCTTGGTTGTAGTTCTCCATCATGGTTGCAAACCCTAACAAGCATGTCTGAGAAAGCAGCTGCATGTTCTTGTGAAGCCTACGTTCTCACAAGGGCTCAATTCTCTTCTTGTTAGTAGTCATAAGCTATCCTTAATCAGTACCTGAGGTCACACTCTGTGTTCTGGGAAGAAAATGTCTTCACTAAGAGTGCTCTGGCAGAAATCTTATTCTCCACAGTCACACTTTATCATCTTTACAAACCTGCCTGGAAACAACCAGGTTGACCAGATCTGAGTTTACTGTGTGTGTGAATGAACGTGACTTTTTACTTCATATCTAAATGCTGTTCCTCTATTTTAGATTGCATATATGTTTGTGTGCTTATGCTTTGATTCATAGTAATTCCTCATGTTATATAATTGATTTGCATTGAATACAAACTGCAAATAAAATAAAGGAAATATTGAAAGAGAAGAAAGAATTTATCCAAATGTCCCCATATATCCCATACATTTTTTAAGTTTAAGTTGGTGACCACAAATGGATAACTCCATCTTGCTCTTCTATCCAACCCTCTCATTTCTCCCTCACTCAATGCTGCACAGCCTCTCCCAGTACCTCACTGATTGAGCTCACTGCAGGAGTGTCTGTCTCCCCACTGCACTGTGAACTTCTGCCTTCACTCAGCTCTATCTTCTGTGTTCACCACTCACTTAAATTCACTTCGATCACTCCAATGGTTAATGAGGGAATTATTTCCTTAGCAACTCCATGATATAGAAGAGAAAAATCAGTCTTTCATGTTTTTTATCTAAAGGAAAATTCTTCATGGAGAAAGAAATGTTAATGTAAATGTTGGAAAGATATTATTGATCATCCTCTGGTCTGCTATAACTTGAACCAGGGTCCTACCAAAATAAAGCTAGAACTTTATTTATTGGATGCATTTCAAAGTCTCAGGCCAAGATGAGAGGCTGCCCATTTTCTTGCAAAGGAGGATCCATTCATAGGCCCCAACTGCAGTTACATCATCATGAACTCAGCAGAGACTGGTGTATCTTCCTGTATTCTCACCCAAAGACAGTGTGATAACTAAGGGGACCAAATTGGAGAGAGAAAGGAGACATCATTGCAATCTTCCCAACATTCCTAGGTAACACCAGTTATGACTCTACTCACTTGGGAATAGTGTGCCACCAGCCCTACCTTAAGCACCTGAAGAGTGACATATGACCAACAGAGGGAGCCCTTTTCTTATCCAGGGTCAGGTAGAAGAGGGCTTGAGTACTGTATCTCACAAGGACAGTTGTCATTCTAAGGTAAGTGACATATACATGTGTCGACACACACACACCAGATCTCTAGGATTTTTTCATCTAAAAATTCCATTTCTACTGAGTTGCATACCCTTCCTACCATCCATAACCACTCTTCTACTTTCTGTTTCTAGTATTCTGACTATTTTATTTATTTTAAAGATTTATTTTATTTATTTGAAAGACAGAGTTACAGAGAGTGGTAGAGCCAGAGAGAAAGGTCTTTCATCCACTTATTCACCCCCCAAAACACCAAGATAACCAGAGCTGAGCCAATCTGAAGCCAGGAGGAAGGAGCTTCTTCCAGGCTTCCACTCAGGTGCAGGGACCCAAGGACTTGGAGCATCTTCTCCCGCTTTCCCAGGCCATAGCAGAGATCTGGATCAGAAGTGGAGCAGCCAGGACTAGAACAAGCACCCATATGGGATGCTGGCACTATAGGCAGGAGTTTAAACCCACTGCCCCACAGTGCCAGTCCCTCTGAATACTTTATTTATTTCATATGATTGGAATCTTGCAGTATTTTTCCTTTGGGGACTGATACTTGTGGCTAATTTCATTTAGTAAAATATATTCAAGGTTCATCCATGTCACAGGATTTCCTTTTCTTCTGTGCCTGTGTAACTTTTCACTGAGTACAGGCCACACTAGAAATCTTGGCTACAGTGAATTATGCTGTGGTGAATAACATTTATACTTTGCTTATGTTGAACGTTCAATACTTTTAGATGTATGCTCAGAAGTGAGAGTATGAGATCACATAAAATTCTATTTTTAATGTAATTAAGAGACACTGTTTTCTGTGGTGGTTGTGCCATTTTACGTTACCACCAACAATGCACATGTGGCTGAAAATCTTTGTATCTTCACCAACACAATTGGGTGTTCCATTTTTTTAAAGAACAGGAGCAGGAGATCTTATTGGCCATTTCCAGGCCATGGTTATGAAGATCTATTTGCATCTGCACTCAAAGTGATTCAGCATTGGGCTTCGTTGTCAGTGTGGTGCAATTGCTCCTCACCTAGGGAGAAGTATACGATCCTGTTAAGTATATTTTCAACTTCGTGCAACGGTTCTTTATTTTTTAAGATTTATTTATTTGAAAGTCAGAGTTACACAGAGAAAGGAGAAGCAGAGAGGGAGAGAGAGGTCTTTCATCTGATGGTTCACTCCCCAATTGGCCCCAATGGCCAGAGCAGCACCGATCCAAAGCCATGAGCCAGGAGCTTCCTCCAGGTCTCCCACATGGGTGCAGGGGCCCAAGGACTTTGGCCATCTTCTACTGCTTTCCCAGGCCATAGCAGAGAGCTGGATGAGAAATTGAGCAGCTGAGACTCAAACCGGCATCCATATGGGATGCCAGCACTTCACAGCCAGGGTGTTAACCCGCTGTGCCACAGTGCCCGCCCCTGTGCAATGGTCCTAAACGTAGGTCTGGTGGTATCATAACCCCATCTGGCTATCAATACTGCTTCTGTTCCGTGTAATTTTCTGTTAGCAAGGTCAAGCACATATTTCTATCTGAACATTTCTCTAGCTTACGATTCACATAAAAGATGAGCACCATCACATCATTCTTCTTCCCATTCTGTCTGCCATGACCTAGAGTGTAGACCTAACAGGCTGACCCAGATTTTAACTCTTCCAATAAATTGTTCCTATATGAGACAGGACAGCCTACATGAGGCTCCCAAAAAATACCCAGAAAAGGGGAAGTAGTGTTGCAATGCCCAAGTGGGATCAGCGTGGTGACCTTGCCTAGAGTTTCCTTCTTTGGGACAACCCATGTCACCATTGGGTCCTTCCTGCCCAAATGTCTGGGTTATCAATAGTGAGAGCTGAGCCAATATCTGCAGGTTTTCTTGAGTCTGGGCACCTGGAAAGTCAGGACAGAGCAGCAGAACAGATGGCTTTCTCCAGTGGGGCTTCAGCAAAGAAAGCTTGACACAATGAGTTCCAGGTTCTATTGTTGACTTTCATCAACAAATTGATTTCATTTCTTGGGATCCTATTTCATGGGATTCCCCAGCAGAAAAGACTCTCCAAAGTCTCATACTCCTTCTGCCTCATGCCATGTCCATAATCACATAGCTGAATCCAAAAACCCCAGGGAGTGCTGGGTACAATCAGGACCCAGCTTTGCAGAGACAGAACTGAGTTCCAACATGGTTCTCTCTAAATGCTGTTATGTGACCCTGAAAAATCACTGTCCCTCCTAAAGACTCTGTAGCCTGGGCAATGGCAAGTAGAATGGCAGTTACTGGGAGTTAGGGATAGTGGAATTATAGGAAATTTTCATTCATTGGGCAGAGTTTCACTCTCATAAGGAAAAACAGTTCTGAATATTGGTCACACAGCAATGCTTATACTCAACACTACTCAACATACACTTAGAAATGCTTAAATAATAAAATTCATCAGCTATATTTTGTTTTGTCAGTACCACACTAACAGTACATTTAAAAAGTGTTCAAATAGGGGCTGGAGCTATGGCACAGCTCCAGCCTGTGATGCCTACATCTTATATGGCTGCTGGTTTGAGTCTTGGGTGCTCCACTTTCCATGCAACTCTTCACTAATGTACCTGCGAAAGCAGTGGGAAATGTCTCAAGTACTTGGCCCCGGCACACACATGGGGAACCTGGAAGAAACCCCTGTCTCTTGGCTTCAGATTGGCCAGCTCAGGCCATTGTGGCCATTTGGGGAGTGAACCAGTGGATGGAAGATCTCTCTGTCTCTACCTCTCTAACTTTATGTTTGAAATAAACAAAACAAATCTCTAAAACAAAACAAAACAAAAAAACTGTTGATGTGAAAAAAGTCAAATACACATCTCATAAAAGTTATGTTATGCTTTCTCAGAAGTGCAGTTAATACTTACTAATTTTGTGCAATCTCTTATATTTGCCCATTTCCACAACCTTTCTGATTCCATTTTGATGAGCTGCTATGTTGATTTTTTTAATAGGAATCAGCAGATGCCATCTTCCATCACTAAAGACACTGATGACAAAGAGCAGAAGCCATGCTTAATGTGAGTGAGGCCTGGCTCCCCTCCCTCCTGGCTGTGTTTGAGAGAAACATAATTTGGTCACCCCTGGCATCTTACACTAGGTGGAAGCAGGTGTGCCTTGTGCTGAACAGAGAGACCATTTGTTCACAGCCAGGGCTAAATCCTGGGGCCTGTGCATTCCCTCATAAAATGTGCACACTTGAGCCCCAACTCCTCATGCACCAACAATGCCACAGCAGGAAGAACAAGCATGACCCTTGCCCCTGCAGCAGGAGCTAGTTCTATCCTCACTTACCACTTGCACTGACAGGTGGGATGGATCACTCCCTGAAGAAATCCTGGGATGATGCTCTCAGTAGAAGACATGGATTTGTGCCAGGGAAAAGCATCAGAGCTTGAGGATCATACAAGCCCAACCCCATTTCTGTATAACAAAATATTTCAAGCATTACAGTTATTAAAAATGTCTCTTGGGTCCACTGTCTGCAATGATGACACCCTATATAGGGACTGCTTCATGTACTAACTGCTACACTTCTTTCTTTTTTTTTAAAGATTTATTTACTTATTTGAAAGGCAGACATACAGAGAGGCAGAAACAGAGAGAAAAAGAGGTCTTCCATCCATTGATTCACTCTCCAGATGGCTGTAATGGATGGAGCTGAGCTGATCCGAAGCCAGGAGCTAGGAACTCTCTCTGGATCTCCCACTAAAGGCTAGCTGCCTGATGACTTGGGCCATCTTCTACTGCTTTCCCAGTCAGAGAGTGGGATCAGAAGTGGAGCAACCGGGACTCAAACTGGCATCCATATGGATGCTGGCACTGTAGGTGGTGGCTTTACCTGCTACACCACAGCGCCAGCCCCTTCTGCACTTCTGATCTAGTTCCCTGCTAATAGGCCTAAGAATGCAGTGAAAGATGACACAAAGCTTTGGGCCTCTGCACCCTTGTGGAAGACCCAGATGGAGTTCAAGCCTCCTGCTATAATCTGTCCCAGACCTAGCCATCACTGATAGATTCTGTGTGTGTGTGTGTGTATGTTTGTAACTCTGCCTTTCAAATATATATATGTATGTATGTATGTATATAGTACATCAAGCTACTGCCTAAAAAAAAAAGAAAAAGAAAAACACTCAAAATCAATGGCTACCTTTGTGGCACAGTGGGTTAACCCACCAGCTGTGATGCTGGAGTCCCATATCACAGTGCTAGATTAAATCCTGAATGATTGACATTTTGCCCAGTTCCCTGCTGTTCCACCTGGGAAAGCAGCAGAAAATGGCCCAAATACTTGAGTCTCTGACACTCATGTGTGAGATCCAGTTAGTATTCCTGTCTGATGGCTTCAGCTAAGTCCAGCTTGGTTGTTGTCATCATATGAGATGTGAACCAATGGATGAAAGTTCTCTATCAGTGTACCTTTCAAATAAATCATTAAAAATAAAAGAATAAAATGCATAAATATTTAAGCTTAATGCTAGAAAGCATTTGATTAAATTCAGCATCTAAGCTTTAAAGAAATTGTTAGCAGAGAAGTAAAATATCAGAATTTTTTATTACAATTAAAATTGTCTTTGAGTAGCCTATAACAACCAGTATCATTAAGATAAGACAATGAAAGCTCTTTTCCTGGGAATTTGCCCTGACAAAGCTACCTCCTTCCATTCTATTTCTGCAACATTGTACTAGAAGTATAGTCAGGAAAAGGAAACAACAAAATGGAAGCATTAGATAAATGGATCAAATTTTAAACCACAAAATTTTATTTTGTTTTTAGAAAAATTTTATTTAATAAATACAAATTTTGAAAATACAACTTTTGGATTATAGCAGTTTTTCTCCCCATAACCACCCTCCTACCTGCAAAACATCCCATCTCCTACTCCTTCTCCCATCCCATTCTTCATTAAGATTCATTTTTAATTATCTTTATATACAGAAGGTCAACTTAGTATATACTAAGGAAAGATTTCAACAGATTGCACCTGCACAGACACACAAAGTGTAAAGTATTGTTTGAATACTAGTTTTACCATTAATTCACATAGTACAAAACATTAAGGACACAGATCTTACATTGGAAGTAAGAGCAGGGCGACTCCTGTTGTTGATTTAACAATTGGAACTCTTATTTACGATGTCAGTTATCACCCGAGCCTCTTATCATGAGCTGCCAAGGCTATGGAAATCTCTTGAGTTCACAAACTCTGACCTTATTTAGACAAGGCTATAATCAAAGTGGAAGTTTCCTCCTCCCTTCAGAGAATGGTACCTCCTTTTTTTGATGGTCCCTTCTTCCCACAGGAATCTCACTCACAGAGATCTTTCATTTAGGTCATTTTTTTGCCACAGTCTCTTGGCTTTCCATGCCTGAGAAACTCTCATGGGCTTTTTAGCCAGATCTGAATGCCTTAAGGGCTGATTCTGAGGCCAGAGTGCTGTTTAGGGCATTTGTGATTCTATGAGTCTGCTGTGTATCCTGCTTCCCATGTTGGATCATTCTCTCCTTTTTAATTTTTTCAATTATTATTAGCAGGCACTGATCTTATTTATGTGATCCCTTTGACAATTAATCCTATCTTTATGATCAATTATGAACTTAAACTGATCATTTTGACTAGTAAGATGGCATTGGTACCTGCCAACTTAATGGGATTTGGAGCCCCATGGCATGTTTCTAGCTCTACCATTAGGGATAAGTCTGAGTGAACATGTGCCAAACTGTACCTCTCCTCCCTCTCTTACTCCAACTCTTGTTTTTAACAGGGGTCAATTTTCAGTTGAATTTAAACACCTATGTTAATTAAAGAGTTCAATCAATGGTATTAAGTAGAAAAATGAAATACTAAAAAGAATAAAATAGTAAGCTATTCCTCAACAGTCAGGACAAGGGCTTATCAAGTCATTGTTTCTCATCGTGTCAGTTTCACTTCTACAGGCTTCCTTTTAGGTGCTCAGTTAGTTGTCACAGATCAGGGAGAACATATGAAATTTGTCCCTTTGGGACTGGCTTATTTTACTCAGCATGGTGTTTTCCAGATTCCTCCATTTTTTTTGCAAATGACCAGATTTTTTTTTAATTGCTGTATAGTATTCTATAGAGTGCATATCCCATAATTTCTTTATCCAGTCTTCTTCTGATGGGCATTTTGGTTGATTCCATGTCTTAGCTATTGTGAATTGAGCTGCAATAAATACTGAGGTACAGATAGCTCTTTTATTTGCCAATTTAATTTCCCTTGGGTAAATTCCAAGGAGTGGGATGGCTGGGTCATGTGGTAGGGCTATATTCAGATTTCTGAGGAATCTCCAAACTGTCTTATAATGGCTTTACCAGTTTGCATTTCCACCAACCATAGATTAGTGTGCCTTTCCCCCCACATCCTCATGAGCATCTGTTGTTCATTGATGTCTGTATGAAAGCCTTTCTAACTGGGGCAAAAAGAAACCTCATTGTGGTTTTGATTGCATTTCCCTGATGGCTAGTGATCCTGAACATTTTTTCATGTGTTTGTTGGCCATTTGGATTTCCTCTTTTGAAAAATGTCTGTTAAGGTCCTTGGCCCATCTCTTAAGTGGGTTGTTTGTTTTGTTGTTGTGGAGTTTTTTGATCTCTTTATAGATTCTGGTTATTAATCCTTTATCAGTTGTGTAATTTGCAAACATTTTTTCCCATTCTCTTGGTTGCCTTTTTAATTTTCTGACTGTTTCTTTTGCAGTACAGAAACTTCTCAATTTGCTGTAATCCCAATTGTTAACTTTAGCATTGACTGCCTGTGCCTCTAGGGTTTTTCCCAAGAAGTCTGCCTGTGCCTCCCATGTTCTCTAATAATTTGATGGTGTTGGGTAGTAAGCTTAGATCTTTAAGTTGAGTGGATTTTTGTGTAAGGTAGGGGTTTTGCTTCATACTTCTGCATGTGGAAATCCAGTTTTCCTAGCACAATTTGTTGAACAAACTGTCCTTGTTCCAGGAATTGGTTTTAGCTCCCTGATCAAATATAAGTTGGATGTACATGTTTGGATTGATTTATGGTGTTTCTATTCTGTTCCACTGGTTTATCCATGTGTTTCTGTACCAGTACCATGCTGTTTTGATTACAACTGCCCTGTAGTATGTCCTAAAATCTGGTATTGTGATGCCTCCAGCTCTGTTTTTGTGTACAAGATTGCTTTAGCTATTCGAGGTCTCCTGTGCCTCCATATAAATTTCAGCATCATTTTTTTTCCAGATCTGAGAACAATGGACATTTTGAAGATATTGATTCTTCTAATCCATGAACATGGAAGATTTTTTTCATTTTTTGGTATCCTCTTCTATTTCTTTCTTTAAAGTTTTGTAATTCTCATCCTAGAGATCTTTGACATCCGTGGTTAAGTTTACTTCAAGGTATTTGATTGTTTTTGTGGCTATCATGAATAGTATTGATCTTAGAAGTTCTTTCACAGCCATGGCATTGCCTGTGTATACAAAGGCTGTTGATTTTTTGCACTGATTTTATATCCTGCTTCTTTGCCAAACTCTTCTATGAGTTCCAAATAGTCTCTTAGTGGAGTTCTTTGGATCCCCTAAATAAAGAATCATATTGTCTGCAAAGAGGGATAGTTTGAGTTCTTCCTTCCCAATTTGTATCCCTGTAATTTCTTTTTCTTGCCAAATGTCTCTGGCAAAAACTTCCAGTACTATATTGAATCGCAATGGAGAGAGTGGGCATTGCTGTCTGGAACCAGATCTCAGTGTGTTGTGTTCCAGATTGCCCAGATAGAAAGAACCAGTGAGGCTCACCGTAATGCAAAGAACGAAGGGACTTTATTTGTAGCTCCAGCATGCTGGGGCCCCAGCCTCCCATGCAATGCAGTGCTGGGAGACCAAGACCCCCTTCTCTTTGTTCTCAGGGTTTTTATAGTTCCCAGGCAAACAAATATTACATCTGCATTCCTTCCTTCCCTTGGCCCTGCAGAAGCAAGGACGGCCCACCTTATTGGTTGCCTCCAACTGGTCCTGTTGACAGGACAAAGGACTGCCCGGTGTCAGGTTTCATCTTTTCATACCAGGGGCATCCTGGGCCTAGTCAGTTTTTTTGTCTTGTGAGAAGCCTGTCATGGCATGGCTATGGCCTCTCAGAAGTGGAAATGCTTCCAACCTTTCCCCATTCGCTATGATGCTGCCTGTGGCTTTTTCATAAATTGCCTTGATTGTCTTGAGGAATGTCCCTTCTACACCCAATTAAACAACAAAATTTTCAATATATGTGGTGGACTCTACAATCTACAGAGGTAATCCAAAACAAACTATCAACTGACAAGAGAATTAAGTGATATTAGTGAGTATAAGATCAATATATATCAAGTGGCTTTCCATGTATCAGCAGGAAAAAATAGAAAGCCATTTTAAAGGACAAAATACAGACTAGAAAACTTCTATAGAGTATCTTTAAATATTTTTGAAATCATTAAAAAAGCAAAATTACCTAAAACAAAACTGTCAAAAACATGAAGAAAATGAAAAGCTCAGAATTCATTAAATTTTGAGTAAATTTCATCTCTTGTAAAGGAGTTTATTGGAAGCTCCAGGTCATAAGATCCCAGCAGAATCACAGACATTGGAGGGTGGGAGAGATCCCCAATCTCATGAGGTTGAGTCATCAGGAAGGTGACAGCAGCCCCTGCTCTTAGGAGAGTGAGGCCCCAGGAGGGTGAGCTCCTCCAGACCTGAGCCCAAGACTCAGCCCTCACTACCCCCATCAGCCACAGCCTGGATGAATGGCACCCCTTCTCCCCACCCCTCACAGAAATCTAGTAGGTGTGACTCTGATTGGCTGCATCTTCTCTGACATGATGCCTTCTCACTGGCTCAGCAAACTGTCCAATCAGACACACTGGATCAACAATGAAGAGCAACATGGGGTCTTTTTCTTCGTGCTGCTAAATACAGCTTCTCCAGTCTGCTGCTTATAGGGGTTCCACGAGGCTCAGTCTTTGTCATCTGTGAAGTTCTCTCACTACAAAAACCATCAGAAGGATGCCTGGAATCTGGAATATGGGGAGTTTGTGGAGTTAGTTGCCTCCTGCTTGCAGGATGGTATCTGGCATGGGACACTGGATATCTTTTCATTCCTGAATGTTGTGACTGGCTCAGCCCTAGAGTTCTGCATTTTTCCAAATTGTGTGTTTAGGATGCACAGGTTCTCAGGGAGAAACCAGATTTCATGCATGAAATTTGGGGGAGAACCCATGATTTGTGGGATCCCCTGTCCCTTGTTTTTCCTCCTGGATAATGTAATTCCCCTCAGTTAGGAAACAGGTCACTAAATCCACAACCCAGTCCTCTTGGCACAGCTCTTCCTAAGGGAGTGAGGCTCTCATATTGTGGTTGCTGGATATGAGCTGACCCTGGGGCAGAGAGCTGGATTAGAAGTGGAGCAGCCAGGTCTCAAACCGGTGCTCATATGGGATGCTGACGCTTCAGGCCAGGGCTTTAATCTGCTGTGCCACAGCACCGGCCCCTGTACTGTTTGCTTTTTAAAAATTGTAAAAGACAAAGGACTTTTTGGTTTACATAAATCATTGATATAAGACAAACCATTTTAGACTACTTTAAAATAATTTGAAATTCTACATGTTCTTTTATTAAAATACTTTGCTCTTATTTTAGAGGCTTTTTAGGATTATTTCAAAATGCATATTAAGGAGCCAATAGATAGGGAAGGGAAAAATGAGAATGAGAATGTGTCTTGGCACCCAAGATGTGTTCCAAATAACAAAGTGGTAGCTTTGGAATCCACAAGAGAGAAGGCCCACTCTTCCAGGAACAAAAAGTCCTTGCCAAGGTCCCGCGTGCACCTAAAGTTCAACCAATGAGGATCAGAGGCACCTCAACCTTCAACCCCCATGCTTGTATTTATAAAAGGAGCCCTCCCAACCTCTGAAGTGCGACTTCCCTGGCCCCCACTCTGTTGGAACTGGTGCACCTTGCCCAGGAGGGGAATCCCAATAAAAACCTGTAAACTGATTCATTTGACTAGGAAGATTTCTTACACACTGGACACCTTGTGCAAAGAATGCAAGTGATCTTTGTCCTAACGTGAAATAAAACTGGTGTTTGGCAAGGAGAGAGAGGAACAAAGCAGAACAAATAACTTAAGGAATATAAGGGAATATAAGAATGTTACAGATTTATAGCAGATAATTTTGTGGGAGGTTTCTTTGGCTGAGTTTAGAAGGAAATTATTTCTTTTTTTTTAAAATAAATACAACATCTTTATTTGGCATTGGGTATCCTGACATTTTTTTTCATTACAGTTCCTTAGAAAACAAACAAAAAAATCAAAACAATTAATCAAAAATAAAGATTCAATGGCCATATTTACAAATAGCAGAGCCAACCCGGGCATCTCCCATGCGCGCACTCATACCCCCACCCCCCAGGACATGGTTAAGGGGTTAATAAGCTTTGGGGAGTGCAGGAGGCGGGTTCCATGGGTCTTCTGGTTCTAAGACCCCTCCCCCCACAGAGTGAGGGTATCTCCTGCAGCCAATGGGGTACCCAGAGTATGCCTTGGCAGCTTTATTTGCCCTCTCTGGGTGACTTCCACAAATAACCCTGCATCCAGCAGCTGCCAGAGTCTTTAATTCAGTGAGTGAGTCACTTCCAGGACTGCCCCTCCCCACTTTTCCCCACTACCTGGATCGTTAATGACCTCGTTACACCACAAATCCCAAACCTGCTAAAAAAACAAAACAAAACAAAAACAAAGGTGGCCCTGCTGCTGTGTGACCTCCCCCAGACAACCTGATGTCAAAGTCTCAGCTTTCACCTCTTTCTCATGCCCTGGATGCTCAAAAAAGGTGCTCAGTGTCAGGGAAGGCCACACAAAAGCCAGAGCTGCTAATATGATCCGGCAGGGGTGGGGGGGAGGGAGAGAAGGCCTCGAACAATGGGAAACTGAACCCCACAGGATAGGCATTAGTCATCACCAAAGAGCTGCACAAGTTCTGGCCAGTTTGTCCTTACAAATGTGGAGGGACTGCTGGGAGGGTGTCTCCCAGGCACGGGCCACAGGACACCTCCAGCAGAGGGTAACAGAGAAAAAAGGCCTTGAATGACAACATTCCCAACCCTGTCCTTCAAAAAGGCCAGACTGGGGCAGAGAAGGCAGCTCTAAACATGGCCCCGCCTCTGCCAAGGGGAGGGGGCTCAGCCTACCAGGAAGGGTTCACAGATACCTGGCCCTAGTCCCACAACCCCTCTGGAAGCCACAACGACCTGGGAGAAAAGACCAAGGTGTTCCAACCCGAGAGGAGCCAGGCCCTGGAGGTGACTTGGGTCCTGCAGATGCCCATCACCCTCCGCCCCAGCCCCCCTCCCTCTCTCCCCCTGCTGCCTCCAGCCCTCACTTCCCCAGCACTGACTTTGGTAGAAAGGCTCCATGACGAGGTCTCCACGGTGGGAAGACAGCTGCGGCGGCGGTGGCTGCCCCGCGGCTGCTGCTGAGTGCAGGGCCCGGACGCAGAGGCAGAGGAGGAGGCAGAAGCTATGGCTTTGGCTGCACCTCGGGGAAGGCTGTAGAGGTAGACGGCACCGATGAGGAGCCCCGCGCCAAGGGCAAATAATGGGTCCAGTTGGAAGCCAAAGAGGCGAATGGAGGCAACAGTGGACAGCACAATGGACAGGGAGGTGGCAAAGCCCTTGAGGATGTTGTCAGCATACTTGACAACGACAGCCACCAGAAGCCCACCGAAGGCCTGGTTGAGCACCACACCCCAGACGGCAGGTGTATACCCAAAGAAGAAGCCGCGGTGTGCCACAGCAGTGCCCTCAGCCCACCAGAGCCCCACCAGGCCCAGGGCTGTGCCGAAGAGGCCCAGCTGCAGCTTGCGCAGCCACACGGAACCTGAGCTGCCTTTGAGGATCTTCTCAAAGTAGACGCCTGCAAAGCCGAGGAGAAACAGGAGGCCACAACAGCTGCGAGGCCTGCCCCGGGGTTCTGATCCAGTGGCCGTGGGCCACCCCCACCAGCTTGCTGTGCCTGGACAATGGCGACCCCAGTGAAGAGGAGCAGCAGGGAGGCCTGCTGCAGCCGGGAGAGGCTGCGGTTCAGCATGAGCACTGAGAACAGTGCCGTGGTCAGGATCTTCAGCTGGTACGGCACCTGGA
The DNA here is from genome assembly GCF_033115175.1 of Lepus europaeus. NCBI lineage: Eukaryota > Metazoa > Chordata > Mammalia > Lagomorpha > Leporidae > Lepus > Lepus europaeus. The sequence goes on along the minus strand of NW_026909534.1, from coordinate 1,247,800 downwards.
AAGTGGCCACTGGGAGATTGGAGATGGCAACGTACTGGAGGTTGTTCTGCAAAGTGTAGATGAGGGAGGGCACCGCAAGCTTGAGCGTGTGCACGTACTGCACCAGGACAGCCTCGTGGAGGAAGAGAACCAGGTGTTTCACATTACCCCTCTTCTGGGCGAAGAGCAGCAGCAGGCAGGTGAGGCCCTTGAGCCCTTCGGCCATGACCACAGCGGTGGTGGCAAAGAAGCGGTCCCCAGGCAGCGTGCGGGCATAGCGGATGCTGAGGATGAGGGAGGTGTTCTGGACCACCAGCACAGCTAGGGATATGTACTTGAGGTGTCTGTGAGCCGCCCTCGCGGTCCCAGCTGCCAACGCCCCCGTGGAGACTGCCCCTGGTCCTGCCGCCGCGGTGGAACCGCCAACCGCAATCGCTGCCATGTTGGCATCTCAGAAGGAAATTATTTCTATGAGTTTCTCATGTTATATAAGTACAAAGACAGAACTATGGATTTGGGCAACATGCTAAAGCAATAAAGTTAATAAGATACATATATGTATATATACATATATGTGTATATGTATACATATCTGTAATAAGTCATATATACTTTATATATATATAAGTCTTAATGTTTCATTTTGAAATCTATTTTTAATTCAATTTCCCTTTTAGTAGCTTCTACTTAATTGATGATTTTCTTTGTCAAATTTCTAGGCATCTCCTGTAAGTTATTTCTTCCTCCTTGGTTCTGACTGTCGTGACCTGACATTAAAACTGTTTTATTTAGAAACCTAAGGTTATGCCTACTTCAATAGGATAACTTGATTCTTCTGTCTTTTTGTTAGGTAAGAAGTCAGAAATTAACCTATGTGTGTGACAAGGGCCTAAGGAAAGGGACATCTACAGCAGTCCAGCATTCACATTTCAAAGTCACCCAAAAACATTCCAGGTGCTGTCCAGTATCTGCACTTCAAAGTCCTGCCCTCAGACCCTGACAACCTTCCAGGGGGCCCTGCCCCTTCTACCTGGCCTGATAAGCATCCTTCCTCTAAGGTGGGCACCCTAGAGAGAAGCCCCTTGGCCAAGCTAGCCAGGCTTCCCCTGTCTGACTTCAGTGGGAAACTCAGAAAGGAATTTTTTGTATTTACACCCAAAAAGTTCTTTGTTCTGGAGAAGGAGACAGCAAAAAGGTGGAAAGGCAAGACTCAGCCCCTTAAAAACCCCAGCCTAAATGTGAACTAGGCACTCTCTCTGCTTTGTCTGGAGAGGTGCCCATCCATTCTTATGTACGTCCCAACCCTAATAAACTTTGCTACTTTGCTTTCCACTGCTCTCTGTCTCACACCTGAATTCTTTATTGCATGAATACAAGGACCCTTAGCTTCTTCTCCAGTGACATTTCCTTAATGTGTTTAATTTTTCCCATGTAATCAGACAATTCCTTCAGCTTTTGTTTCTAAGGGTATTCTATCCAAGGCTTTCATGTTCTTCAATAATATTTTTAGATAGGAAGGTAGAAGTTAGCCTATGTGCATGAAAGCAGCCATGGGAAATAAAACATGTGCTCTGCAGAAGGAATGCAGTAGTCTTAGAAGCATGAGCAGGCCAGCCTCACCAAACAGAACCTGAAGAGGGGCATGGGAATGAAAAGAGGGATGAGGGTGCAGAGAATGGAGCCAAGACAAGGCTTGTTTATTCCCGTGTCTCAGCAATATTTATGCATAACCAGCTATAGCTCAAGGCAACACAGAGGATAACAGCATACATAAGCAACTTATCAGGCTTTCTGCAACACAGTCATAACACAGTTAATTTTAGCAGAGTGTTCTTGTTTCATCATTCCCCTTCAACAGGGGAGTATGTGACTTTTTTTATCCCAGGAATTCCACAAGCCGAGATGGACCTTGACTTGTCGATGACTTGCTTATGGGCTGCCTACAGAAGCATGCCTTGGGAAACAGCTCAGTATTTTATCCTACAAAGTCCTGCCTTATCCCAATAACTTCGTAGGTGGTCCTAGTCTTCCCTTCCAATAAACACACACCCAGAAAACACTGTTTGCTTGGTGCAAAGAAGGCTACTGAGTCTGATAATATTATCTAATTTTGTACCTGGGAAATCTTTTGTCCAGGAGAGGAGTGTGTGTGTGTGTGTGCATGCCGGCCACGGCAGCCATTGGAGGATGAACCAACAGCAAAGGAAGACCTTTCTCCTATCTCTCTCACTGTCCACTCTACCTGTCAAAAAAAAAAGAAGAAGAAAGAAAAAAAGAAATCCCATTATTGACCAGTGCCATGGCTCACTAGGCTAATCCTCCACCTGTGGCACCAGCACCCCGGGTTCTAGTCCCAGTTGGGGCACCAGATTCTGTCCCAGTTGCTCCTCTTCCAGTCCAGCTCTCTGCTGTGGCCAGGGAGTGCAGTGGAGGATGGTCCAAGTGCTTGGGCCCTGCACCCACATGGGAGACCAGGAGGAAGCATCTGGCTCCTGGCTTAAGGATTGGCACAGCACACTGGCCACAACATGCTAGCCGGAGCGGCCACTTGGGGGTGAACCAATGGAAAAAGGAAGACTTTTCTCTCAGACTCTCACTCTCACTAACTCTGCCTGTCAAAAAAAAAAAAAAAAAGAAAAAAAAGAAAGAAAGAAATCCCATTGTTAATTTTTGCTCCTCACAATCAACTTCATCAGGGGAATCTGTGGAAATGTACAGTAGGTTTTTAAGAGAGCAGGGGAGCCCCAGGTCTCTGTTCTACCATTAGGCTGAGGCAGAGCTGAAGGACACAGGTGCTGACCATCAGGAGGAATCACAGAACTTAAGCCTAGTCAGCAGTCTAGCGACAAGCCATGACACCTGAAACCAGAGACCGTCAACTCTTCCATGACTTCACCACACCAAAGTAACGGGGGAAAATGGTGATGAAGGTAGGTGCCTGGGGTGCTTGTCTCACAAGGAATTTCCACGTGGACACGCAGTGAGCAAAGCAAGATTTATTTAAGTCAGAAACCTCTTGCCACAGCAGCCATTAGGGGGTCTCCAAGAGAGGGAGACCTGAAAAATGGAGTGGAGTCTTTTAACTGCAATTTGGATGAGCAGAATAATACCAGCTAACAATCAGTCAGAGGCTGGGGACAAAACCCATCAATAATCCTGCCTAGCTTGCTCTTGTTAAAACAAAAATCCAGCCAATTAGTAGGATAGGCCAATTCTTTCTATTCTCATGATAAAACTAGAAGCTCAGAAGGGTGGAGCATTGCTACTTTTGTCTTGCTAATAGACAGGTTCTGGGGAGAAGCAAGCATCTTGTCTACTCTTACAAGGACTCCCCATTAGTCCTAACACCAGCACCCCCTGCCTTAGAACCTCTTTATAAACCCCCAATCACCCTCCTCCAACAGCATGGTAGTCCTAATGAAGGCACCCTACCTTCCCCTAATCCTGTGAGTAATATTTGCAGAAGAATTTCAGAAGCCTACTGAAAAAAAGGAGATGATTTGGAAGGGCAGGCTTTTGCCCCAGCTGACAGAGAACCCTCCCCCAGCTGAGGCAGAAAGCACCTCCCACCTGACACCCTGGACTCCCCTGACTGGCAGGTGAGACCTTCCTCAGAACAAAGCCTGAAAATCTGCATAACTGTCAATTGAATAGACTCTTGGTTTTATTTGAAGCCTGGTGCTCCAATTACCCCTGTCCCTTTAAACACCCTCTGTGCTGCGTGGTTTGGTAGCAAAAGGCTTCTTTGGGTTGGGAGGACTTTCTTTCCCGAGACTGCAGCTGCCTTCTGGAAATACAGCCTTTCCTCTGGCCAGCACTCAGCTGTGGCGAATTAAAGCTGTGAGCATCAGGAGCCGGATTATTGTCTGCAAACAACATCGGTGAGCTAGCCCAGAAGTCTGCGAGGTATTTTTCTTTTTTTTAAATGTTATTTATTCAAAAATCAGAGTTACACAGAGAGGAGAGGCAGAGAGAGGCCTTCCATCCCAATGATTCACTCCTCAATTGGCCATAATAGCTGGAGCAGCACCGATCTGAAGCCAGGAGCCAGGAGCTTCTTCCAGGTCTCCCATGCAAGTTAGGGGCCCAAGGACTTGGGCCATCTTCTACTGCTTTCCCAGGCCATAGCACAGAACTGGATGGGAAGAAGAGCAGCCAGGACTAGAACCGGTGCCCATATGGGATGCCGGCGCTTCAGGCCAGAGCATTAACCCACTGAGCCACAGCGCTGGCCCCTGGAATATATTTTTCAAGTGGCTTAACCCTTTCACATTAGTAAGGAGGGCAATGGTCACTTGTATCTCCATGCCAGAGCTGCTTTTGAGCTAACATTTTGGCGGGACTCTGGGGACATCCCAGCAGCTTCTGAGAGCACTTCCTCTCCGGGACTTTCCTTTCTCTTCCTGCTGTGACATTAGCTACCTTGCGGGGAGTCAATGGCTCCCCTTTGTGTACAGAGGCTACAGCTCTGAGACTGCGTAAGTTGAACCAGGGGCATACCTGAAATTTCTGTCTCTGCTCTTTGGGTTCATGGCATTTGGACCTGGTTTAGGTCATTTTTGTGGTTCTGATGTGTGGGAGATGGATTCTAAGATTTTTACTTCAGCCTCCCTGTGAGGAAATTTGGATATTTTTTGGAAGAGTACTCACTTGGTTGTTTGTATGGGAATTTCTTCCCCTTTGGACAAATATGAGTGGTTCAATTTAATTTCCATCCAAAATCACCTTGAGTTGCATCGTGGCTGATTGGGCAGCTTATAGTTATGATCCTATGACTAAGAAAAAAATGGTGTTCTAGTGTAATATTGCATGGCCTGCATATGTGTTAAATTTAAGAGAAGGTGGTTGTTAAGTGGGATTTTTAAATGTTTATTTTATTTGAAAAGCAGAGTTAGAGAGGTAGAGGTGGGGGGGATGTCCTGTTAGGAAAAGAGGCACAGAATAGAGAGGAGGTAGTGTATGAAATTATAGCCAGACTGAATTTATTCAGAGAAAATAAATCCAACTGCCACTGTCCACGTACCCATGACCTGACAGAAGGCCCTGACCCCCAGGGAAGGCTGGGGATGGCGTGAGGTAGGGGGCAGCAAGCAGAGGGGAATTCCTGGAAATGGTCTTTCAGGTGGTGTAAGGGGTGGAATATGAAGACAACAGAGTGTGAGACCCAATTGAGGTCTCACACTCTTTTTTTTTTAAAGATTTATTTATTTACTTGAAAGTCAGAGTTAAGCCGAGAGAGAAGGAGAGGCAGAGAGGGAGGGAGAAGGCTTCCATCCTCTGGTTCACTCCCCAGATGGCCACAATGGCCAGAGAGGGATACATCGATCTGAAGCCAGGAGCCAGGAGCTTCTTCTGGGTCTCCCACGTGGATGCAGGGCCCCAAGGACTTGGGCTGTCTTCCACTGCTTTCCCAGGCATAGCAGAGAGCTGGATTAGACATGGAGCAGCCAGGACTCAAACCAGCTGCCATAAGAGATTCCTGCACTGCAGACAGCGGCTTTACCTGCTATGCCACAGCACAGGCCCTCCAATTGTGTTTCTAGAGCAAAGAATACATTCCAATGTTTATCTCTTTTGTTCAATGCAGGAGAATGGCTGAGGCTTATGTCCTTGTCCCTTGTTCCATCAGGTCTTTCATCTACTGGTTTACTTCTCAGATGGCTGCAATGGCCAGAGTTAGGCTGATTTGAATCCAGGAGCCAGGAGCTTTCTCTGGGTTCCCCTCCACACACCCAGTGCAAGGGCCCAAGGGCCTGAGCCATCCTCCATTGCTCCCCCAGGGCCACATCAGAGACCTGGATCACAATTGGAGCACCCAGGACCAGCCCCAACAGGCACCCACATGGGATGCTGGCACTCACTGCATGCAGGTGGCTGCTTTACCAATATGCCACAGCGTCAGTGGGTTTCTAACAGTAGAGGTTTTGTGAGAATTCTGGTAAAGGGATGGAATAAGCATTTAAATCCCTTAAACCTTCCAGCAACTGTGTCTGTGGCTGTTGATGCCCAAGGAGACAGGTTAGGAGTCCTTGTCAATTTAGAAAAAGCAGGAGCTTCAGCTCTGCCTCAGCCCAATAGTACAGCAGAGACCCTGGGGCTCGCTTATCTCTTAAAAAATCTATCATAGGGGCCAGCACCATGGCTCACTTGGTTAATCCTCCACCTGCAGCACTGGCATCCCATATGGGTGCCAAGTTCTAGTCCTGGTTGCTCCTCTTCCAGTCTAGCTCTCTGCTGTGGCCCAGGAAGGCAGTGGAGGATGGCCCAAGTGCTTGGGACCTGAACCCGCATGGGAGACAAGAAGCACCTGGTTCCTGGCTTCAGATTGGCACAGCGCTGGCCATAGTGGCCATTTGGGGGTGAACCAATGGAAGGAAGACCTTTCTCTCTGTCTCTCTCACCAACTATCTGTCAAATAAATTTTAAAAATTAAAAAAAATCTATTGTAAATTTCCATAAATGCCTCTGATAAAATTGACTGTGAGGAACAAGAGTTAATAAAGCAATAAAAGATGTTTTTCCAACAGAGTGCCTACTGAATGTGAAATGAGGATATAATTATGTATGTTAGTGTCCAGTACCATTACTGGGACTAGAGTTGCTTTGTGAGTTCAATGCTCAAGTAAATTTTTCAGGTTTCAACTGAGGAACAATAAGGTTAAGTGAGGTTACTAACAGCAGGAAGTAATTATATTCAGTTGATTGGAACTTTTAAAAAGGAATTTTAACCGTACTAAAGCCATCCTCCTTCCCTTTTCCTTTTCACATTTTATATAGCAAAAACCAATTACTGATATTGTATATTGCCTGAAGTACTCTGGTGAATAGTATCATTTGTATAATGGTGGACTTTTGACCCAGCTAACAAAGAAGCCTTCACCCAACTGCTGCTGAGCCCCCTGGTTAAGAGGTCTCATCAGAAAAAACTTGGATATTTACATATTGTCAATTAAGGTGACTCATTGTTTTATTTACCTCCCCCTGAAGCTACCCTTGTCCTGTAAGAAACCCTTTAGGCCGGCACCACGGCTCATTAGGCTAATCCTCCACCTTGTGGCACCAGCACACCAGGTTCTAGTCCCGGTTGGGGTGCCAGATTCTGTCCTGGTTGCCCCTCTTCCAGGCCAGCTCTCTGCTATGGCCCAGGAGTATAGTGGAGGATTGCCCAAGTGCTTGGACCCTGCACCCCATGGAAGACCAGGATAAGCACCTGGCTCCTGCCTTCGGATCAGCATGGTGCGCTGGCCACAGTGGCCATTAGAGGGTGAGCCAATGGCAAAAAAGAAAGACCTTTCTCTCTGTCTCTCTCTCTCACTGTCCACTCTGCCTATCTAAAAAAAGAAAGAAAGAAAGAAAGAAAAGAGACCCTTTAGCAGTTATGGCCTGGGATAGCAGTAGAAGATGGCCCAAGTCCTTGGGCTCCTGCACCCAAGTGGGAGACCCAGAATAATCTCTGGCTCCTTGCCTCGGATTGACACAGCTCTGGCCATCACAGCCAATTGAGGACTGAACCTTTGGATGGAAGACCTCGCTCTCTCTTTCTACCTCTCCTTCTCTCTCTGTGTAACTCTGACTTTCAAATAAATAAATAAATCTTAAAAAACTTAACCCAACCCTTTAACAGAGATAGAACATTTTATATCAAGAGCTCTTTCTTGGGGCTATACTGTGGCATATAGAGCTGGACCTTCGCCTGTAGTGCCGCCATCCCATGTGGGCACCATTTCATGTCCCTGTTGGTCCTCTCCTGATCTGGCTCTCTGCTTTGTGGCCTGGGAATGCAGTGGAAGATGCCCAGGGGGGCTTGGAACCCAGTACCCATGTGGGAGATATGGGGAAGGCCCTGGATCCTGGCTTTGGATCAGCCCAGCCTCAGCCATTGTGGCCATTTTGGGGGTGGTCCAGCTGGTAGAGGACCTTTCTCTCTGGCTCTCCCACTCTCTGTGGCTCTGTCTTTCAAATGAATAAATAAAATCTTAAAAAAAGAGAGAAATTTCTTTCCTCAAGATGCCAGCTTCTAGAAATAAGCTCTTTCTTTCCTCTTATCAACATTCATCCCTGTGCAGTTGGCTACCCACATGGCGAGCCATAGGGCCTGATTAAAAGATGTAAAAACCATTGCAGAGATTTCTGTATTTTCTGTGTCATAATGTATGCTATGCATTATATGTGTGTACTGTTGTATGTGTAAGTTTGTTGTGCTTATTTGTGTTATTTAAAATCAAAACATAATTTTCACTTAAGCACAAACAATAGATGAGAAGAATGATGCAGTGTTCATTGCTTCCTATGAAGTCCAATTTAAAGTTGTTCTTTGGCAAGATCATGACTTAACAGAATAACCATACTTTTCTAATATTTTAGTTTCTCAGGCAATGTAAGTATAATTGCTAAAAAAATGAATTGGTGGTCTTTGCTGTGGCACCTTGTGCATCATCAGGTCCCTACAACCTAAGGAATGTCTCCCTCTCATCATCTTCCTGAGAAAGACTCAAGTATACACTGACTGGAGAGGAGGTAGAGAAGATAATGTATGCAGTGCTGGGTCAGAATCCACAGCAAGGTTCAAACTGATGCTGCAAGCCTTGCTGGACTCATGGATATGTGTGAGATGGAGCAAACATCAGCATCGAGCTGACAGGTGAGCATTTCTGCCGATCTTTGACACCACGGGGCCATCTTGCCGTTTACTACATCACAGCAGAAGCCACGTGGTGGCAGACATGAGTTGGAGGTGGTATACAAACTGAACACACACTGAAGAGAATGCCCAGTACAAGCTGTGCAAGGTGGGGAGGATGTCTGGGTACAAAGGGAATCCCACCCTTGATGGCTCATGATGCTTGTGCCATGTGCAACCCAGATCCTCTCCTCAAGGTGATCATGGGATGGATTACTGATTTGGGGACCCTATCCAATTTGACATGAGGTAATAAACCTCAGGTTTTCCTGCCAGGGATAAGAGCATCTCTGACTTACAGTGGCTGAAGAGAGTGTAACAGCTAGAGAGACCAAGGGCTACTCTGCAGTAGGATGACTTTTTTTGAATTGCTAAATGTAAAAGATAGATTTTTCTAAATACATGTACTCTTGGCTTCTTAAAATATATAGAAGGCATTGGGCCTTTTGGTAAATATTTTCATAAGTTGTTAACATAACTGTTCAAAATTACCTGCTAAGTTTTCACTAAACAGTAAGTTACCAAGGATAAGAAATATTTTTTTAATATTTGTTTATTTTAATATTTGCAAAGCAGAATAACAGAGAGAGAAGAGAGGTCCTCCATCCACTGGTTCACTCCCCAGAGGGCTGCAATGGCTGGACCTTGCAGATCTCAAGCCAGAAGCTAGGAGCCTCTTCCCACTCTCCCACATGGGTGCAGGGGCTAAAGGACTTTGGGCCACCTTCCACTGCTTTCCTAGGTCATTAGCAGGGAGCTGGATTGGAGTGGAGCAATCAGGACTTGAACCAGTGCCGTTATGGGATGCCAGCACTCCAGCACTGCGGGTGGAGGCTTAACCTACTATGCCACAGCACCAACCCCAATAAGAAATAATTCTAAGTCAACATCCCAAAGTTTAGAATTTTTGAAAGATTTATTTATGTATTTGAAAGGCTGAGTGAGAGAGACAGAGACCAACATCTTCCATCTACTGGTTCAATCCCAGATGTCTGCAATAAGCAAGCACTGGGCCAGACTGAAGGCAGGAGCCTGGAGCTCCATTAGGTCTCCTACATCAGTAGCAGGGGCCTAAACACTTGTGCCATTTTCCTCTGCTCTTCCCAGGCCATTAGCAGGGAGCTTGATCTGAGGAGAGCAGCTGCAATATGAACCAGTGCCCATATGGGATGCCAGCATCACAGGTGGTGGCCTTACCCATACATCACAACATTGGCCTTGACATTAAAAATTTTCAAAGTGGGGACAGCATCATAGGTTAAATGCAGTCTATCATACCTGCATCCCATATGAGTGCTTCTTTGAGTCCAAACTGCTCCACTTCTAATCCAGCACCCTGCTAATGTGCCTGGAATAGCAGAAGATGGTCCAAGTGCTGGAACCCCTGCCACACATGTAGGAGAACCACTTGGACTTTCCTGGCTTCTGGCTTCTGTCCCAGCTCTGGCTGTTGTAGACAGTTGGGGAGTGAACCAGATAGACAATCTCTTTCTCATTGTCTTTATTTTTCTGTAACTCTGTCTTTCAAATAAATAAAACTAGGATTTAGTCCCTTATGTTAAATCAGTCAAGATTTTTTAGAAAATATAAATATTAATGATAAGTATTTGCTAGAGGTTTTTAATATTTGACTTTAAAGTCTAATGACTTTCTAAAAAAGATTTATTTATCTGAAAGGCAGAGATACAAAGTGAGAAAGAGGAAAAGAAAGAGATCTTCCATCCAATGACTCACTACCCAAATGGCCTCAATGGGTGCGGGTTGGGTCAGGCAGGAGCCCGTAAGCAGGAGCTAGGAGCGCCTGCTGAGTCTCCCACACAGGTGCAGGGACTCAAGTACTTAGGCCACCTTCCTCTGCTTTTCCCAGGTGCACTATCAGAGAGCTGGATCAGAAGTAGAGCAGCTGGGACTCAACTGAGCCGGAGTCCATATGAGATGCTGGCACTGAGGAGGAGGCTTAACCTTTTATACCACAGTGCCTAAAATTTTGAGAAAGAGAGCGAGGGAGAGGCAGAGTGAAATGTCTTCCATCCACGGGTTCACTCCCCAAATGGCCACAATGGCTGGAGCTGAGCCAATCCAAGAGGCGCCAGGAGCTTCTTGTGGGTCCCCCATTCTTAAGCACATCTTGCTCTGCTTTCCTAGGATTAGCCTACTACGCTCCAGTGCCTGGCCCCTCTAATAACATTTTCAACCATCTTCTCAAGTGCAGCTTCTTACAGTTTCCATTTGATTGACTCCTTCCCAACAACTAGCCATCTCTTACAAGCTATTTTCTCCTCCTTTATTGTTTAGTTATGGCCTGTCATGAGAAATGCTTGTCCTTACAGCTGACATTGTGGCACAGCGGGTTAAGATGCTGCCTGTGATGGCAGCAACCCATGTGGACACTGGTTTGATTCCTCATGGCCCACTTCTGATTCATCTCCTAGCTAATGCACCTGGGAAAACAGGAGAGGCTGGCCCAAGTCCTTGGGACCCTGCACCTATGCAGGAGTCCTGGATGAAACTCCTGGCAGTGGCTTCTGCCTGGCCCAGTCCTGGTTGTAGTGGCCATTTGGCTAATGAACTAGCCAATGGAAGACTTTTTTTCTCTCTCTCTCTGTAACTCTACCTTGGAAATATATTAATCTTAAAAAAGAGAAATATTTATCTTAGGAGCCTAGGGATAATAAGAGTACTTGATCTTTACACCTAATTTTTTAAAAAGCTTTATTTATTTATTTGTGTCAGAGTTATCCAGAGAGAGGAGAGGCAGAGAGAGAGACAAGTCTTCCATCTGCTGGTTCACTCCCCAGATGGCCACAACAGCCAGAGCTGTGCTGATGTGAAGCCAGGAGCCAGGAGCTTCTTCCAAGTCTCCCAAGTGAGTGCAGAAACCCAAGGACTTGGGTCATCTTCTGATGCTTTCCCAGGCCATAGCAGGGAGCTGGATAGGAAGTGGAGCAGCCAGGACTCAAACCAATGCCCATATGAGATGCTGGCAGTGCAGGCAGTGGCTTGACCTGCTACACCACAGCACCAACCCCTACACCTAATATTTTTTTAAGCTTTCTTTTTATTTGAAAGGCAGACTTTACAGAGAGAAGGAGAGACAGAGATCTTTGGTCTATTGCTTCACTCCCCAAATGGCCACAATGGCTGAACTTGAGCCACAATGGCCAGGAGTCAGGAACTTCTGGGTCTCCCACCTCGCTGTCAGGGGCCCAAGGACTTGGCCATTTTTCATTGGTTTTCTAGGCACATTAGCAGGGAACTGTATCAGAAATGGACTAGTCAGGACTAGAATCAGTGTGCATGTGGAATGCCTGTGTCACAGGCGGTGGCTTTTACACACCTTGCCACAACACTGGCCCCTACACTTGACTTTTCTAGATGTATTTAAATTGTTCTATGGGATTTTTTTCTGCTTTTGTTTCTAAGGTGTATTATTTTCTTTAATTTTGATGTATTTGTTTATTTGAAATACAGAGTTACAGAGAGGCAGAGAGAGAGAGAGAGAGAGAGAGAGAGAGAGAGAGAGAGAGAAGAGGTCTTCCATGTGATAGTTCACTCCCCAGATGACCACAATGGCCAAAGCTGCACTGAGCTGCAGCCAGGAGCTTCTTTTGGGTCTCTCACAGGGATGCAGGGGCCTAAGGACTTGGGCCATTTTCTGCTGCTTTCCCAGGCCATAGCAGAGAGCTGGATCAGAAGTGGAGCAGCCAGGATGTGAACTGACACCCATATGGGATCACAGTACTGCAGGCGGTGGCTTTACTTGCTAAGCCACAATACCGGCAACAGGTGTAATCTTTTCTAAGTTTTTTCATTCTTTTATAATGTTGAATGCTCACAGCCTCCAGTGTCTAAGTTTGGGTACCTTTCCATTGGGTTTAACTTCTAAGTAATCTGGAGGAGCTTCCCATTAGAAAAACAGCACAAAAGAATTTTCTTTACCTTTTGGTTATTACAGAAGGGAAAGAAATTTTGTGTTTTGTCAAGATTATCTCATGTATTCTCTGACTTTGGGTTTAGAAAACTGTTTTAAGAGTTGAGATTTTAATATATTTTAAATGTCTATATCTATTAATTAAATATTCAATATACTTAATATATTTATACATAATTTGACTTAATATTATGTAAGTGATTATTATCTCATAATGATCAGGGATCCTATGTGGTCTTCCATCCACTGGTTCACTCCCCAAATGACCGCAATGGCCAGGTCTGAGCTGATCAGGATCCGGGGGCCTCTTCTGGGTCTCCCACATGGGTCCAGGAGCCCAAGGACTTGGGCCATCTTCTACTGCTTTCCCAAACCACAGCAGAGAGCTGGATCAGAAAAGGAGCCAGTGCCACAGGCTGAGTCTTTAACCTGCTGTGCCACAGCACCAGCCCAGAATAGCAGACTTTGACCCAGCTAACAAAGGAGCCTCAGCCCCAGCAAAACATCTTCACCTGGTTGATGCCTTGGATTTCCCCAGATGAGCACTTATTAGAGCAAAGCCTGAACAGCTGCCAAATTGTCAACTAAATAGAATCACTTTGATTTCTAACCTCCATCTGAAGCTACCCATTTTTTAAGAAAAGATTTATTTATTTTATTTGAAAGGAAGAGGTACAGAGAGAGAGAGAGGAAGAGATGGAGAGAGATTTTCCATCAGCTAGTTCATTCCCCACATGGCTGCAATCACCTGAGCTGGCCCAGATGAAATCCAGGAGTCATAAGCATCTCCCAGGTCTCCTAAGGGGGTGGCAGGGGCCCAAGCACATGGGTGATCTTCCACTGACTTCCCAGCTGCATCCACAGTGAGTTGGATCAGAAGCAGAGCAGCTGGTGCCCATATGTGACAGTGGTACTGCTGGCTGTGCCTTTACCCCATATACCAGTGTCTGCCCCTCGACCCATGTTCTTAGAAACAGCTCTTGCTGGCTTGTTGGGTGGAAAGAGCATGTTTTAGATGAAGAGATCTCTTTCTCCCCAAGATGCCAGCTTCTTGGAAATATATGCTTTCCTCTCTGGTGAATCCAATTGTTGAAAAGCAAGGGCCTGATTATTTGTTCAGTACCACTTGTTTTCTGCTAACTTTACATAAAAAATATAAACACCCACAGAATGCTTACCCAAGTGAATGAATGGGCATTTGTCAGTTCAGGTGTCTTCCTGATTTCTTCCCTCACTGCCCTCAGAAGTGACCAGGTCTAATTCTTTGTGGTTCTTTTTGTAGTTTACGATCTACTTCTTCCAAAGAAGAATTTTGCTTGTGTTTGTCTCTTGGCTTTTCAACTTTTCAGAATGCTGATACTAACTATTGATATTTTACACTAAAAAGATATTTTCCTTTTTTGCATTGAGTGCTTTTTCCCCAGATGTTTCTATTCTAGCTTGTAGTTCAGGCAGTTCATGTCAGTGGTTCCAGGAGTTATGGAACATTGCTTTCTTCTGGATTATTATTCGATGTCTGTGACTGTTACTTTTTTAAATTCCCCACCAGTGCTAATGCATGGCAAATATTTTAAATAACTGAGAAAAATATTAGGCTGCAGGTTGTGGATAAATTCAAATTTATATGAAGTATTCATAGGGTGGAGGGATTAACCAAATTTTCATTGATGTGTATTTTGTGATTTGTCAACACTGGGATAAACTTATTTCCTTATTCCATCTAGTAGTAACTGGCATCTCTGATTATTCATTACTAAATACCAATTTCCAGTGATTTGGTATTTCCACTTTTATATTTATTTGTACTGATTACCACTGATGTATCTGTAATGCCCATTCAGTTGTATGGATTTTACTTTACATAGATTGATGCTAAGGAAACAGTGTACTACCCTTTTGGAAAACTGCCTTAAGTTTCATTGTGTAACACTTAAAATTTTTCTGACCTAAATCCTAATCAGAACTGAAGCTATCTTTGTGTTTATCCTACTCTTAATGTTCTTATATATTTTCAGTTGAAAAAAATGGAATAATTTAACACATTAATGGTGATAAATATGTGTGTAGAAGTGAAATAAACCTCACCACCATATGCATTCTATCATGTAGTTGTTTTTGATGATGGTGGAGTCACCATGTTGTAATGCAGATCTTTCACATTTCATACGCAAGTGAAATTTATTCTTTCTTAAATATTTATTTATTTGAATGGGAGAGTGACAGAGAAAGAGATCTTCCATCCTCTGGTTCACTCTGCAAATGGTTGCAATGGGCTGGATTGGGCTGGGCTGGGCCTAAGCCAGGACCCTAACTCTTCCTCTGGAGGGTACCTGAGCTCCATTTGGGTTTCCCACATGGGTGGCAGGAGCCAGGTACTAGGACAATCATCACTGCTTTCCTAGACATTAGAAGGGAGCTCAATTGAAAATAGAGCAGCTGATATTTGATACTCTGTTGGATGCCAGCATCATTAAGTAGGAACTTAATCTTGATACAGCACTATAATGCTGGCATCCAATTTTTTCTTTAATTAACCCAGAATCAGATCATCTTTTTGTGTCTTTATATTTAAAATGGTTATCTTATAGATCACACATAGTTTGGTCTTGGTTTTATTTTGGCTGTTTCAATCTCTTTTAATTGGTATATTTAGATAATCCACATTGTACATGATAATTTATATAGTAGAATTCATTAAAATAGCATATTTTAATTGTTCTCTTTTGCTGTCATTTTTCTTTAATGTCTTATTTATTTTCATTTATTTGAAAGGCAGAGACAGAAAGACCTTCTCACCTGCTGGCTCACTGCCCAGAGGCCTGCAGCAGCTGTGGCTAGGGCAGGCTAAATCCAGCATCCAAAAACTGCGTATGCAGCTACCATGTTTATGGGGGGGGGGGAACTCAAGTACTTGAATCAACATCTCAGGATGAACATTAGCAGGAAGATGGGTCAGGTAGGATAAGCAGGCTCCAACAAGGCACTCCAGTAGCAATGACATTTTCACAAGTGGCATTTCTTACCCTCAAACCTCCCTGCAATGTCCACAGTAAGCAAATCTATTTTAATGGAGCACATTTGTGGTTGCTTGTATTGCAAAGTTTAGAAATAGGGAAAAGAGCAGAAGGCAGCCAAATTTTTTTACATTTTTAAGCTTTTATTTAGTGAAAGAAATGCATAGGAGAGTGAAAACCCTATCTATAGGAAGGAAGCAAATCTGGATTCATGCTGAGTACTAGGAACCAGCCACATGGAGGAACATCTAGGCCAGGAAGCATGGGGTGGGTGGCCCAAAGGCCACGAGCCCTGGAGGTGCAGGGCCGTAGCAAGCCCCATACTGGCAAAAGGCCAAGGAAAGGAGAGAGAAGGACACCGTGTCCCAGACTTTTAATCCACTTCCAAAGGGGAGCAGTTAATCAACCTGATTGGCTGGTGGGTACACAGGTGTGGCCAGGTAGGGGTTTGAGGTCACACAGGGGCATGGTGAAAGTGTGGTCTGTTAGCTCACCTACCTAATCAATTTTATTCTATATGCCTGCCTACAACATTCTCCCCTCAGAGACCCCATTCTTTTAATCCTAAGGGACGTTGAGGGGCGTAGAGTCAACATCTCTTCCATAGCTGCATCCTGCTTATGAGGGGCATAGTAAATTTCTTTAATTTATTCTTTTATTTCTTTTAGGCAGAGACACAAACAGATACAGTGCTTTCATCCTCCAAGGCTCACAGCTGAGTCTGCGCTAAATCAAAACCAGGAGCTGTGGGGCAGGGATTGTGCTGCATCAGTTTAAGCTGCTGATTGGGAGGCTCACATCAAATACCAGGGTGTGTGTCTTGTCTACTGTGATTTTTTAAAAAATTATTGTTTTCCAACTAATGTGAAATGTAGTTTGTCATATTTGATATCTAGAGCTATGGTGAAGTGCATTGGCAAATATCCAATGATTTGTAGATGTCACAAACTCTGGCTTATTTATTTATTTTTGAGTAGTGTTATTTAATTTACCACATTTATTTTAAAAGTCATATTTTGAGACCCATTTCAGAAACCATAGTTGATTTGGAACAAACACTGTTTTGGAAGACTTTTCCTTGTTCATGGTTATACTGTTTCCCTAATAATCTCTATGGATTGTGTATCCAAAAGTGGGCATTATATAAGTTTTTCACACTTATTATCAGCTACTTATATGCTACAAAATTTAATGTGAATCTATTTTCCATTATTTAACATGTGAATGAATCACACTTTTACAGCTTGTTGGTTTGTAAAATACAAATAAATCACAGTACAGTGCTCAAATAGATGTATAAGATTAAAAGTTTTGCAGCCTGTGTTGAGGCGTAGCAGGTGAAGCCACTGCCTGACCCTGGCATCCTATATGGCACCAGTTAATGTCCTGGCTGCCCCGATTTTGATCCAGCCCCCTGCTAATCTGGGAAAAAACAGGAAGATGGTCCAAGTTTTTGGGCTCTTGCCACTCAAAATGGAGAAAAATTGTGCAGGTATAAAATTCAACCATTTCATTTGTAATTCTTAGTAAGCATTTTGGGGTGGCCTCTGCTAGGCCATCCATATGCTGGTGGTATCTGGAATCACAAATGAGGTTTTAGTTAGCTACTGCTTTAATTGAGGCTGTTGCCTTCAAGATTGCTTAACTCACACCAATATGTATATATTTTTTATTTAATGAATATAAATTTCCAAAGTACAGCTTATGGATTACAAAGGCTTCCCCCCACACACACCAATATATTTTTTAAAATTTATTTATTTGCCAGCGCCGCGGCTCACTAGGCTAATCCTCCGCCTTGCGGCACCAGCACACCGGGTTCTAGTCCCGGTTGCCCCTCTTCCAGGCCAGCTCTCTGCTGTGGCCAGGGAGTGCAGTGGAGGATGGCCCAAGTGCTTGGGCCCTGCACCCCATGGGAGACCAGGATAAGTACCTGGCTCCTGCCATCGGATCAGCGCGGTGCGCCGGCCACAGCGCGCCAACTGTGGCGGCCATTGGAGGGTGAACCAATGGCAAAAGGAAGACCTTTCTCTGTCTCTCTCTCTCTCACTGTCCACTCTGCCTGTCAAAAAATAAAAATTAAAAAAAAAAGATGAAGTCATAAAAAAAAGAAAAAAAATTATTTGTTCATTTGAAAGGCAGATTCATAGAGAGACAGGGAGAGACAGATCTATCTTATTATCTAATACCTTCTGTTGGTTCACTCTTCAAATGGTTTCAGTGGCTAGGACTGGGCCAAGCCAAAGCCAGAAGACAGGAACTCTACCTGGGTTTCCCAGGTGGATAGAAATGGTCCAAGTAGTTGGACTGTCTTCAGATATTTTCCCAGGAGCATTAGTAGGGAACTGGATTGGAAGTGGAGCAACTCTGGCTTTAACCAGTGGTGGTAGTGACCCATTGTTCCATATCACATACTGAAGATTTTTTACTGATTTGTTTATTTGAAAGGCAGAGAAAAAGGACCTCCATCTGCTGGATCACTCTGCAAAAGCCCACAATAGCGAGTGTTATATCTAAGAAAGCCAGGAGGTAGGAACTCTATGTGGGTTTCCCATTCAGATGGCAGGAAACCAAGTTTTTGAGCCATGATCTGTTGACTCAAGAGAACACTTTTGGGCTGCTGCTGTGCTGTAATAGAAAAGTCGTGACCTGCAGTGCCAGCATCCCATAGGCACTGGTTCCACTCCTGGCTGCCCACTTCCAATGCAGCTCTCTGCTATGGCCTGAGAAAGCAGTAGAAGATAGCTCAAGTCCTTGGGCCCCTGCACCTTCATGGGAGACCTGGAAGAAGCTCCTGGCTCCTGATTTTGGATCTGTTTAGCTCTGGCCATATGGCCATTTGGGAAGTGAACCAGCAGGTGGAAGGCCTATCTCTCTCTGCCTCTGCCTCTCTGTTGCTCTGCCTTACAAGTAAATAAATAAATATATATATTTTTTAAAAAAACTGAAAAACAACACTTGCAGGAAGTTGAGTTGGAGGTGTGGAATAGCCAGGACACAAACCAGGCACTCTGTGATGTGGTATGTCCAGAGAAGTAGGTAAGCCTACTGCATCTTAATGCCTACCCTTCCAATGCCTGATTTGCACAGCTTTGACCTAGGCCCCAGGTGTCCATCAGGTAAGTCTCAGGATTCTCCACATGATTACTATACAAGAAGGCACACTCCCAAAGGTAAAATACTTTACAAACTATGTTGATATCATATTTATGGTCATCTCATGGGCTAGATCAAGTGAACTGGAAAATGTCAGGGGTCTGTGTGGTGGAGAATTAGGTCAAGATTTGGATACAGGGAGGAGTGTCACATGGAAGTTACAGAAAGCTGTGCTAGTAGATTCTGTTAATTTTTCCTGTACATACAATTGTGGCCAAAAACAAATTTTCAAGCTGGATACTTTTACGGAATTTGAGATACATAAAAGCAAGAGATGTCTTAAGGAAAACAGTACTGCCTGAGTAATTTTCTATGAAATATAGATTCTAGTGAAATCATAATTTTTTTGGTGTACTGCTACTTATTTGAACAATTGTGATGAATATTATAAATTATTTCTATATTATTTATTTATTTATTTATTTGAAAGGCTGAGTTACAGAGAGACAGAGGAAGAAAGAGAGGTCTTCCATCTGCTGGTTCACTCCCACATGTCCTCAATGGCTGGGGCTGGGCTGATCTGAAGCCAATAGCCTGGAGCTTCTTACAGGTCTCCCATGTGAGTGCACAGGGCCCAAGGACTTAGGTGCTCATCCACTGCTTTCCCAGTCCATAGCAGAGAGCTAGAGCAGAAGTAGAGTAGCTGGGACTCAAACTGGTGCCCATATGGATGCCCACACTGTAGGAGGTGGCTTTACCCACCACTCCACAGTGACAGCCCTGATAAGGATTTTTTTTTACAGAATTGGTAATAAATTAATATTTTAGTTAGTCTAACAATAGTTTATGTTTAATCATAGTGATTGGTAGACTAGTGTGTGCTCTTTTGGCATCTTTTCTGTTTTTCCCATGTATAAAGATTGTATTCCCCCACAGGGAGGCTACTTCATTTTTGTCGCTGAGCCAATATGCCCATTTTTCTATATATATTTCCTTTATGATCCTGATTAGCACAGTAGAATCTAGGAAGAATCTAAGAAGACTTTTTGTCTGACCCCTCCCTCTAAGCAATTTCTCTTGCAGATAAGATTTGTTGGCCAAGGCCAACAAAAATAAATATATTGCTGGTAGGATGTTTATTTATTCCTCAGCTTCTTTCACATTGTATATTAAGAGCTTTATGAGATTTTGTTAAATAAATTGGAAAAGCATAAAGAAATATAATTCAGAATCAGGATTCATATAAGATAAAGTAAGCGTAGTTTCAAGATTTAAAGCCATCTGAGCTGAATTCACATTGGTCTCAATTTTTTTTTTTTATTGCCATAGCTACAAGACATGGTTTGAATTCAAACTTCAGCAAGAATTTGCTACATCAGAAACAATTAATTAAAAAGGTAATATTTTGAATTATTAAAGTAGAGTTTCCTTAAAAGCTTTTGGAGGCTGAACTTGCTTCATGGATTAGATCAGAAAATATGTATAGAATAGAATCTATTGCAGGTCCTTAAATAACTCTCCATAGTTTTATCACAGTGAGTCTACAAATGCAGGATTACTTCAAACTCTACAAAGTGATGTTTCAGGCAAATTATCCCATTTATCAATGGCATAAACTATAGTCAGAGCCCAAGACAATTCTCTAGTCTTTGACTTGAATCTTTTGCCATCTTAAAGTATTTATATACTTGAGAGAGAATGAGAAGTAGATGGAAATATATAGAGATCTTTTTAAAAATAAGATTTTATTTATTTATTTGATGGGCATAGTTACAGGGAGAGGAGAGACATAAATTTTTTATCCACTGGTTCAGTCTCCAAATGGCCAAAGCAGCTGGAGATGGGCTGATCCAAGCTAGGAGCCAGGAGCTTCCTCTGGGCCCGCCGGGTGGGTTTAGGGGCCCAAGGACTTGGGCTATCTTCCACTGCTTTCCCAGGACAAAAACAGAGAGCTGGATCCAAAGAAGAACATCTGGGGCCCTTGCTGTGGCATGGTAGGTTAAGCCTTTGCCTGTGGTGCTGGCATCCCACATAGGCACTGATTTGAGTCCCAGTTGGTCCACTTCTAATCCAGCCCTTTGCCATGGCCTGGGAAAGAAGTTGAGGATGGCCCAACTCTTGGGGCCCCTGCATCCAAGTGGGAGACCTGGAGGATGCTCCTGGCTTCTGGCTTTGTATCCACCCAGCTCCAGCTATTGCAGCCATTTTGTGAGTGAACCAGCAGATGGAAGACCTTTCTCTCTGTCTCTCTGGCTCTCTCTCTCTGCGACTCTACTTTCAAATAAATATTTAAAAAAGAAGAAGAGCATCTGGAACACAAACTGGTGCCCATATGGGATGCTGGCACTGTGGGTGGAGGCTTAGCCTGCTCTGTGTTATGGAATGACAGAGAGAAAGGGAGAGAGAGAGAGAGAGACCTTCAATCCATTGATTCACACCCACAACAACCAGGGCTGGGACAGGGTCATAACTGAGAGCCAGGAATATAGTCCCAGCCTCTCACTTAAGTTGCAGAAGCTTAATTTCTTGAGTTGTCAACACTCGCTTCTAGTGTCTAAATTTACAAAAATTGTGACATTGCTACAGTATATTGGGTTAAACAGCTGCCTGGGATTCGAGCATCCCTTATGGGTTCTGGTTTGTTTCCTGGTTGCTCCACTTCCAATCTAGCTCCCTGCTTAGGGCACCTGTGAAAGCAGAAGATGGTCCAAGTGCTTGGGCACCTGCCACCCATGTGTGAGACCCAGATGAAGCTTCTGGCTCCTGGTTTCAATTTGGCCCAGTTCTTGCTGTTACAGCCACTTGGGGAGTGGAGAAACAAATGGAAGATCTTCCACTGCCTTCTGCTCTCTCCAAAATTTTGTCTTTCAAAATAAAAAATTAATAATTAAAAATATGTAAGATGAAAAACGCATCATTCATTCTTTGCTTTTTTTAAATTTTTTTTAACTTTTATTTTTATTTTTTTGACAGGCAGAGTGGACAGTGAGAGAGAGAGAGACAGAGAAAGGTCTTCCTTTGCCGTTGGTTCACCCTCCAATGGCCGCTGTGGTTGGTGTGCTGTGGCCAGCGCACCGCACTGATCCGATGGCAGGAGCCAGGTACTTATCCTGGTCTCCCATGGGGTGCAGGGCCCAAGGACTTGGGCCATCCTCCACTGCACTCCCTGGCCACAGCAGAGAGCTGGCCTGGAAGAGGGGCAACCGGGATAGAATCTGGTGCCCCGACCGGGACTAGAACCTGGTGTGCTGGTGCCGCAAGGTGGAGGATTAGCCTAGTGAGCCGCAAAGCTGGCTATTCTTTGCTTTTAAATATTACTACCAAGTAGCCTTGACCCAAATCATCAAAATGAAAATTTTCCTGGAATGTTTCTTTCATATCTTTTTTCCTTAGAAATCTTCTATTTAAGGAAGACAAACTTCATGCATTTCATAATTACAACTTTACAAACATAGTGACTCTTCCCACCATAGCCACTCTCCCACCCACACTCTTCTTCTTCTTCCTCTCCTATTCTCATTCCTATTTTTTACTAAGATCTATTTTCAATTAACTTTATACACATATGAGTACCTCTATACTAAGTAAAGAGTTCAACAGATAATGTGAAAAAATTGTTCCTCAATAGTCAAGACAAGGGCTGTTCAAAGTCATTGCTTCTCAAAGTGTCCATTGCATTTGTGTAGGTCACCTTTAGGTGTGCTATTAGTTATCACAGGTCAGGGAGAATATACAATTTTGTCCTTTTTAGACTGGCTTATTCACTAAGTACGATGTTTTGAGGTATCTTCATACTGTCTTCCATGGTGTCTTTACCAGTTTACATTCCCACAAACGTGGATTAGGGTTAAGTTTTCCACACATCTTTGCCAGCATTTATTTGATTTCTATGTGAATGCCATTCTAACAGAGGTGAGGTAACACTTCCTTGTGGTTTTGATTTGCATTTCTCTGTTGAATGGTGATCCTGAGCATTTTCTCATGTATCTGTTGGCTATTTGGATTTCTTCTTAAAAATACCTGTTTAAGTCCTTTGCCCATTTCTGCACTGGGTTGTTTGTTTTGTTGTGGAATTTCTTGAGCCTCTATATTTTCTGATTACTAATCCTTTATCAGTTGCATAGTTTGCAAATCATTTCTCCTATTTTGTCAGTTGGCTCTTCACTTTGCTGATTATTTCTTTTGCAGTACAGAAGCTTCTCAATTTGATGTAATCCCATTTGTCAATTTTGGCTTTGATTGCTTGTGCCTTTTTGGTCTTTTCCAAGTCGTCTTTTTCTATGCCAATGTCTTGCAGGGTTACCCCAACTTTCTCTAATAATTTGGTATCAGGTTGTTTTTTAAATCTTTAATCCATTTTAATCCATTTTGAGTGTATTTTTGTAAGATGTAAAGTAGAAGTATTGCTTCATACTTCTGCATGAGGAGATCCAGTTTTCCCAGCACTATGTGTTTGAGACTATCATTCTCCAGGATTGACTTCTGCATTTATATTCTGTTCCATTGGTCTATCCATTTGTTTCTGTACAAGTACTAGGCTATTTCGATTACTGCACTATAGTATGTCTTGAAACCTGGGGGTGGTGCTGTGATACAGTGGGTGATCCTCCACCTACAGTGCTGGAATCCCATATGGGCTCCAGTTGAAGTCCAGGCTGCTCCTCTTCCAATGCGGTTCTCTGCTATGGCTTGGGAAGGCAGTAGAGGATGGCCCAAGTGCTTGAGCTCCTGTGTTCACATAGGAGACTTAGAAGAACCTCCAGGCTCCTGACTTTAGATTGGCCCAGCTCAGGCCATTGTGAACAACTGGGTAGTGAACCAGTGGATGGAAGACCTCTTTCCCTCTCACTGTCTGTAACTCTATCTCTCAAATAAGCCTCCAGCTTTGTTTTTGTTGTGTAACATCGCTTTAGCTATTCAGGGACTCCTGTGTTTCCATGTGAATTTCAGCATCCTTTTCTATATCTGAGAAGATTGTCCTTGGTATTTTGAATCTTTAAATTGTCTTCAGTAGTTTGGAGTTTGATCTTGATTCCAACAATCCATGAACATAAATAATTTTTCATTTTTTGTCTCATTTCTTTCATTAATATTTTGTATTTCTCATCACAGAGATCTTTGACATTGCTTAAATTTATTCCATGGTAGTTGATTGTTTTTGTAGCTATTGTGAATGGGATTGATGTTGGAAGTTCTATGTCAGCTGTGGTATTGTCTGTGTATACAGAGGCTATTGATGTCTGAGTGTTATCTTATATTCTGACCTAACCCAATCTGATATATAAAAGATTATTTATTTATTTACTTGAGAGGTAGAGGTATAGACAGTGACAGGGAAAGACAGAGAAAGGTCTTCCTTCCATTGGTTCACTCCCCAAATGGCCACAATGGCCATAGCTGAGCAAATCCTAAGTCAGAAACAAGAATTCCTTCTGGGTATCCTACAGGGGTGTAGAGGCATGAAATGTGGATATGCAATGTAAGGTTATCATAAAAAGAGATGTATATACTTGCTGACCATTCTAATAAGAGAATAAACTCTAAAATAAAGTACTACAGATAAATGACATTTTAAAGTAATAAAAAGGTCAGTCAACCTGGATAAGATTTTAATTCTAGATATGCATGTATCTAACAAAGAAGCCCAACATAAATGAAAGAAAATGACAACAATCAAAGAGAAAAGACTGGTCAAGACTAGTATTAGGAAGGGGCACTGTGGCATAGAGAGGTGGCATCCATCCACTGGTTCACTCCCCAGATTGCCAAAATGGCTGGAGTTGGGTGCAGGAGCCCAAGGACTGGGGCCATCTTCCACTGCTTTCCCAGGCCATAGCAGAGAGCTGGATCAGAAGTGAAACAGCCAGGACTCAAACCAGGACCCATATGGGATGCTGGCACTGCAGGCAGTGGCTTTACCTACTACGCCACAATACTGGAGAGCTTTGTAGCAATTTTGAAAGAAAATCAGCAGAGGAAGGTCTCTCTCTCTCTCTCTCATTCAGCATTAGATATAATAATTCTTAAAAAATTAATATTAGGAGACAAATATGTCACTTTTAATAATGAACAGAACAGGTTTGCAATATATTGGAAAGCATAAAGCAACTTGACGATGTACTTGAACAAAAGAATACACATTCTGTGCAAGTGCTCACAGAACATTGTCTGCAGAGGACCTTTTGCTAGATCACAAAAGAACCTAAAGAAAATTACAAGACTAAAAATAAAAAAGGACACCCTGTGACCACAATAGATTCACCTGGAATATCAGTAACAGAAGAACATTTGAGAAGTGCACAAATATGTGGAAAATATGAACACACTCCTAGGAACTACAGAAACAAATCATAAGGGTCATTAGCAAACATTGTGAAATGATTGGAAGTGAAATGCACAAAAAAAAAGTAATGGGATACAGTTGAAGCTGAGGTTAGAGGAAGCTCAGTCTCTCCATTCCTATGGCTTTATAAAATGGGAAGTTGTGAGCACTTTAACTTTGCTATTCATCATTATGTAGGGTCTTTAAAGTGTGTCTTTAAAGTGTGTAGACAATTTGTCAGTATCTGCCAAACACTTTATTAGTTCCACCAGAGGGCCAGCAGGGGGCAGCAAGCCACCGCTGAACAGTGAGCTTTGCACCAATACTCATCCTGGAGGAGCCAAGCACAGGCTTGCTACTACCAGTGATGTATGCACAGCACCTACAGGAAAACAAGAGCATTTTTCCCTCAAGACTCAGCTAAGATACGGTTGCAGCTTCTGGGAGACTTGGGCAGTTTCCACATGTAGGTAAAGATGCTAAACATGACCCTGATGGCTTAGGAGAAAATACTTTTCTTGTCCATGGTGTTTCTCATTTTTTAAAAACATTTCATGGGGCAGCACTGTGGCATAGTGTTACTGGTAAAGCCCCTGCTTGCAGTGCTGGCATCCAGTGTAGGCATCAGTTTGTGTTCTGCCTGCTCCAGTTTTGATCCAGCTCTCTGCTATGGCCTGGGAAGGCAGTAGAATGTGGCCCAAGTCCTTAGGTCCCTGCAACCATGTGGGAGACCTGGAATAGGTTCTGGCTTCAGATTGGTGTGGCTCTGGCTGTTGCAGTCATCTGGGAAGCGAACCAGTAGATGGAAGACTTCTCTCAAACTCTCTCTGCCTCTTCTCTGTAACTCTCCCTTTCAAATAAGCAAATCTTAAAAAAAAATTTCATTTGAAAGGCAGAGACACAGACAGACACACACACACACACATATAGAGAGAGAGATTGACTTTGCATCTGCTGGGACTGGCCAGGGCAGTCAGAAGCCAGAATCTTATTCTGAATCCACCATGCTGGTAACAGAGAGATAACTGTTGAGCTTGCTGCTCACCTGCTTTTGTATGAACAGGAAGCTGGAGCAGAATCAGTACTGGGACTTGAACCCAGGTACCATAACATGGAATGTGGGTCTTTTCACTACCGTGCCAAGTGCTTTTTCCCTGAATGGTTATCTTATTTTCTGAAATGCTTCCGGGTAAGTTATTCTGTGTTTCTTCATATAAAGTTTAATGTATCCATTATTGAGTATTTTAATTGGATGGAGCTATATCATGCTGTGATATTTCTACAGATTCAAGAGGGCTTGGGGAAGAAATCCCAACACAGAGTCAGAGAGTGGCAGACAAAAATAGTGTGAAAATATACATAATGTATCAGAACATTGCAGTAAGGATTGATGGTCCTGCATTGGAGCCTGAGGTGAAAAGAAAAATCTGACCTCCTGCAGTCATGCTTTCATTAATTCTATATCATTCTCTTCTACACAACTTCAAAGTAGTTGTAAATGTCTTCAAAAGCAGAGGTGTTAAAACTCACATTATGCTCAGTTTAGATATATTATTTGTACCCAAACCACAATCTGTTATCTTCTTATTTTCCTGAATTTATTAAAAGCAAACTTTCAAATAATCTATTTAAAATAAATAACTACTGAGTGTATCTCATTTTCATCTGTGAGAATTTCCTTGTTTAATTCACAATATTTGTCAAAGAAAAATCAGTTTTCCCTCTTTTTTTTTTTTTACAGTCAGAGTGAACAGTGAGAGAGAGAGAGAGAGAGAGAGAGAGAAACGTTTTCCATTTCCGTTGGTTCACTCCCCAATGGCTGCTGTGGACAGCATGGTATGGCCAGCGCACTGCACTAATCTGAAGCAAGGAGCCAGGTGCTTCTCCTGGTCTCCCATGCAGATGCAGGGCCCAAGGACCTGGGCCATCCTTCACTGCACTCCCGGGCCACAGCAGAGAGCTGGCCTGGAAGAAAAGCAACCAGGACAGAAACTGGTGCCCCGACTGGGACTAGAACTTGGGGTGCCAGCACTGCAGGTGGAGGATTAGCCTATTGAGCCATGCCACCAGCCCAGTTTTCCCTCTTCTAAGTAAAGACAGAGACTCGTGAGGGAAAATATCTCAACAAAGTTAGCTGGGCTGGAATTTGGCACAACAATTAAGCTGTCACTTGGGACATCCACATCAGCTACAAGAGTGTCTAGGATAGACACTCCTCTTCTCCTAAGTTCATCATCTTGCTAATGGGCACCCTTGGAGGCTAAACTACTCAGATCCATGCCAGCCATGAGGGAGACCTGGAATGAGTTCTTAGCTCCTGGCTTTGGCCTCACTCAGCCCCAGCTATTCTGGGCATTTTGGGAGTGAACCATCAGATGGATGATCTCTCCTGTCTTCTCAGTCTCTCTGGCATTCAAATAGAAGCTAATGTAGCAAACTAAGGGAATGGGATTCAGCATAATGATTGGAGCACTGCTTAAGATGCCTACATTCTATGTCAGCATGCCTGAGTTCAAGTCCCACCGCTGCTCCTATTGCACAACAATTCCTCCAAACTCATTAGCATTGTTGTTATAGAACCCCCTAACCAGGACCTGCCCCATGGCATAGTGGGTAAAGTCACTGCCTGCAGTGCTGGCATACCATATGGGCACCACTTTGAGTCCCAGATGCTCCACTTTTGATCCAGCTCTCTGCTTTGGCCTGGGAAAGCAGTGGAAAATGGCCTAGGTCCTTGGGCCTCTGCACCTACATGGGAGACCTAGAAGTAGCTCCTGGTTTCAGATCAGTGCAGCTTCAGCCATTGCAGCCAATTAGAGAGTGAACCAGCAGATGGAAGATCCCTCTCTCTCTCTCTCTCTCTCTCTCTCTCTCTGCCTCTCCTCTCTGTGTAACTCTGAGTCTCAAATAAATAAATAAATCTTTAAAACAGAAACAACAAAAAAAGAACCCCCTAACCTATATGTGCTTGCATAACACACAGTAAGCCAATCACTGACATTGAGTGGTGGTATATTGAGGTATTTATGGCAAAGTCCAAAGTAAGATGAGACCTTTTGCTTAATTTCAGGGCTTCCTGAGAAGTTAGAAGTAAAGGTTTGTATAGATTAAAATTGGGGCTGACAGGTGATTGTTGAGCTTTGGCCAAGTTCCTGGTTGTTCAGTGGTGCTTGTGATCTTCCTTTTATTGTTGGCAATGACATGTTCTTTAGGGAATTTTTATCATGTCCAGGTGGGCTTCAGTTGGCCTGGGGTTCACATGTAAATGGTAGTTATTTACTTCCCAGACTTGGATTTTTCTTACCTGGATCTGAAACTCCCCTAAATAATAGTTTCCAGACAAGTTTGGCTAACAGGGTTTTATCTATTGCAGAAACAAATGACTTCTTTTGTCCAGCAATTACTAGCTTGTCAGGCCAGCTGTATCACTCCCATTTTTCAAAAAAGGTTTATTTACTTCAGAGGCAGAGCTTACAGACAAGCAGGGAGAGAGAGAGCGAGAGAGAGAGAGAGAGAGAGAGAGAGAGGTCTTCCATCTGTTGGTTCATTCCCTAAATGGCTACAATGGACATAGCTGAGCTGATCTGAAGCCAGATGCCAGGAGATTCTTTCCACATGGATGCAGAGGCCTAAAGACATGGGCCATCATCTGTTGCTTTCCAAAGCCATTAGCAGGGAGCTGGATCAAAAGTGGAGCAGCTGGGACTAGAACCATCCATATGAGATGCTGGCACGGCAGGTAGAGGCTTAGCCTACCATGCCACAGCATTGGTCCCAAATTTTTTCGATACCGTACAGACAAGAATGCTTTGGGCTAAGAGACACAGACAAGAGGCTGAGCCCTGATTTTGTATTATAGAAGTTTTGTCTCAATTGCCCCTATTTCTTGTTATTCCTCAAACCTCAGGGAGAAGGAACAATGGCTGTCTGACTGGGGTATTGTAAGAATGAAAAGAGACAAAGTTTTAGGTATTTCTTTTATTAGTTATTTATTTACTTAATAGTCAAGTTAACAGAGAAAGAGAGCTTTTCCATTGCTGGTTCATTCTCAGATGGTTGCATAAGCCAGGGATTGATCATGACAAAGCTAGGAGCTTCTTCAGGGTGTTCCACATGAGTGATAGGGGAACAAGTACTTGAGTCACCTTCTGCTGCTTTTGCAAGGCCATTAGCAGATAGCTGGATCAGAAGTGGAGCAGCTGTGACTCAAACCAGCACCCATATGGGATGCTGAGTAGTAGTTGGCAGTTTTACCTGGTACACTACAACACCAGCCCCTGTAGGCATTGCTTCAGATAAAGTTTCTAGTCTCAGGTTTAGCTGTAGAGATCCTCTGCATTATGAGAAGGATTGCACAGCCAGTTTCTCTGCAGCTTTTTTTGTTGTTAAGATTTATTTATTTATTTGAAAGGCAGAGTTACAGAGAGGCAGAGGCAGAGAGAAGTCTTCCATCTACTGGTGTTCTGCCCAGAAGGCTTCAATGGCAGAAGCTGAGACAATTCAAAGCCAGGAGCCTTGGAGCTTCTTCCAAGTCTCACACAGGTGTAGGAACCCATGTACTTGGGCCATCTTCCACTCTTCTCCCAGGCAATGGCAGAGAGTGGATTAGAAGTGGAGCAGCTAGGATTTGAACCAGTGCCCATATGGGATGCTGGCACTGTGGCATAGCAGGTAAAGCCACTGCCCACAGTGCTAGCATCCCATATGGGCACTGGTTCATGTTGCAGCTGCTCCACTTCCAATTCAGCTCTCTACTATGGCCTGGGAAAGCAGTAGAAGATGCCCAAGTCCTGGGGCCCTGTACCTGATCAGGATACTCGGAAGAAGTTCCTGGCTCCTGATTTGGATTGGCCCAGCTCTGGCCATTGTGGCCATTAGGGGAGTGAAACAGTGGATGGATGAGCTCTCTCGCTCTCTCTCTCTCTCTCTCTCTCTCTCTCTCTCTCTCTCCTTCTCAAATAAATAAGTAAGTAAATAAATCTTTTTTAAAAAAGATTTAGTCTGCTACAGGTTTATTGAATTTCAAGTCCCATTTGCAGTTGCCTTAGCAAGGTCAGACCTATGGGCTTTCTATGACATGGAATGGGTGTTCCCCCCTCTGCTAAAGGGACATTTGTCAGATCCAGCCTGTTCAATATCATAAAATTATTCACATATATGTGCCCCGGAGGGGTCTTGTGGCAAGGTGACTGGATTAAACATTATAGCTTCAGGCTGGTGCCATGGCTCACTAGGCTAATCCTCCTACTGCGACAGAGGCACTCAGGGTTCTAGTCCCAGTTGGGGCACTTGTTCTGTCCTGGTTGCTCCTTTTCCAGTCCAGCTCTCTGCTGTGGCCTGGGAAGGCAGTGGAGGATGGCCCAGGTGCTTGTACCCTGCACCCACATGGGAGGCCAGAAGGAAGCACCTGGCTCCTGGCTCCAGATGGGCACAGTGTGCCTGCCATGGCAGCCGTTTGGGGTATGAACCAATGGAAAGAAGACCTTTCTCTCTGTCTCTCTCTGTTTAACTCTGCCTGTCAAAAAAATTACAGCTTCAGAGTAACATTTTGGTTATCAAATAGTATGCTTTAATATCTTCCAAATAGCCCAAAATGAGCCAGTAACCTTTGCTCCAGGAGTGGAAGCACACACAGTGAGTTGTATGTATTGTGCTGGGTTGGCCAAAAGTGAGCTACTCTGTCCTGCAGTACACAAGTGACTGTTATTCTGAGACATATCAGCCAGCCTCACATGGCAATGCCCAGATCAATCTTAAAGCATCAGTAATTTTATTTTTCCAAAGTTTGAATTAGTACTCTGCATCCTAATCCCAGCTTCTCAGGAACAACAATGTCAAAGAACTTCCTCAGAAGTTCACTGCGGGTGCTGTACAAAATTTCTAGCATTAGGTATGAGAACACTAAGTATCATATCAAGTTAGCATCTCTCCTTCAAAATGGGAGCCCTCTCTAGAGGATATAGTTCTGACAGAATGTTCTGTTATAGTTACTATCAAGTAATAATTCATTAAAAACCCTTCCTTTTTTTATTTTTTAGACAGACAGAGTGGACAGTGAGAGAGAGACAGAGAGAAAGGTCTTCCTTTGCCGTTGGTTCACCCTCCAATGGCCGCCGCGGCCAGCATGCTGCAGCCGGTGCACCATGCTGATCCAAAGGCAGGAGCCAGGTGCTTCTCCTGGTCTCTCATGGGGTGCAGGGCCCAAGCACCTGGGCCATCCTCCACTGCACTCCTGGGCCATAGCAGAGAGCTGACCTGGAAGAGGGGCAACCAGGACAGAATCCGGTGCCCCGACCGGGACTAGAACCTGGTGTGCTGGCGTCACTAGGATGAGGATTAGCCTATTGAGCCACGGCGCCCACCCTAAAAAACCCTTCCTTTATAACCACCCTGCTTCATCGAATCTGATTTAGGATTGACACTAATGACTCATTGCATCTTGATTTTTGTTTCCTCCTTGTGACCAAAATCCATTTCTGAAAATGCAGCTGATCATGCTCCAATTTTTCCAGCTTTTATTTGACCTGGTTTTTGATCCAGACCCATGTCAAGAGAGAAACATTTAATGAGAAGGGGTCAGTGTGAGCACATTTTTAGCCAACTGTGAGCAACAAAGAGGATTTAGAAGGAATGGTCTTCAGGCTAACTTTACTTGCAGTCCATTAATAAACTTAGCTATATCTGTTATGCAGCCACAATTCACTATCTCAAGGTGCCAGGCCAGGAGTGTTATACTGGGAATTATACTTCTGAAAAATTCTGCCAGGCAAGAGGCACAAAGCTCAAAAGAAAAATATATAACAATACTGGCCTGTGGAGTAGTGGGTAAAGATGCTATCTGCAATGCGGGCATCTCACATAGGCACAGGTTCATGTTCTGGCTGCTTCACTTCTGATCCAGTTCTTTGCTATGGCCTAGGAAGGCAGTAGAAGATGGCCCAAGTCCTTGGGACCCTGCACCCACATGGGACACCTGGAAGAATCTCCTGGTTCCTGGCTTTGGATTGGCACAGCTCCAGCCATTACAGCTAACTGGGGAGTGAACCAATGGGTGGAAGACCTCTCTCTCTCTGCCTCTCCTTCTCTCTCTGTGTAACTCAGACATACCAACAAATAAATAAATCTTTTTTTTTTTTTACAGGCAGAGTTAGACAGTGAGAGAGAGAGAGACAGAAAGGTCTTCCTTCCATCGGTTCACCCCCCAAATTGCTGTTGCGACCTGTGCTGCACCAATCCAAGCCAGGAGCCGGGTGCCTCCTCCCAGTCTCCCATGCGGGTGCAGGGCCCAAGCACTTGGGCCATCCTCCACTGCCCTCCTGGGCCACAGCAGAGAGCTGGACTGGAAGAGGAGCAATCCAGACAGAACCAGAGTCCCAACTGGGACTAGAACCCAGAATGCCAGCGCCACAGGCAAAGATTAGCCTATTGAGCCACAGTGTTGGCATAAATAGATCTTTTAAAAAAGAAAAATATATAACAAAACCTAAGAAGATAAGAAATTGAGTTGACATCCTAAACAATAAACAGCGTTACAAGGTAATAGTAGAGTATTATACTATAATTGACATTATATAAGGAAACTAGAAATGTTGATAATCATGCATTAATAAGCCCCTTAAAACATTTTTAGAAAAGGATTTATTTATTTATTTGAAAAGCAGAGTTACATAGAGGTAAAAGCAGAGAGAGAGAAAGTCTTCCATCCACTACTTCATTCCCCAAATAATTGTAACAGACAGAGATGGTCCAATCCAAAGCCAGGAGCCTTGGAGCTTCTTCCAGTTCACCCACATGGATGCAGGGGCCCAAGCACTTGGACCATCTTCCAATGCTTTCCCAGGCCATAGCAGAGAGCGGGATCAGAAGTGGAGCTGCTGAGACTTGAACCAGTGCCTGAATGGGATGCTAGTACTCTAGGCAATGGCTTTACCCACTATGCCATTGCACCAGCCCCCCATAAAACTTTTAAAATTAGCAAATCTAAAAACAATAAACGAAGTTACAATTAAAAAGCAAGTGCATTATATTCTATTTTTTAATTTGCATTAAACACATATAATGACCTATGATTCAGAATCTCTCCAAGCTAAAAATCCAATCCAAGAAGGAATTATATTTTCTTTTTTACAGATTTTTGTTTATTTGAAAGACAGATTTATGGAGAAAGAGAGAGAGGTCCTCCAACTGCTAGTTCACTCCCCAATTGGTTACAATGATCAGGGCTGCGCCAATTTGAAGCCAGGAGCTTCTTCCAGGTGTCCCACATGGGTACAGGATTTGGACCACATTCCACTGCTTTCCCAGGTGGATTAGCAGGGAGTTGGAGCACAAATGAACAGACAGGACTTGAACTGGTATCCAAATAGGATGCTGGCATCACAAGTGGCATCTTTACCTGCCCTGCTGCAGTGCCAGCCCCACTCACCGAAAGTCTAGGAACACTTGAAGCCATGCGTTCTGTGCTTAATTTGTGATATGCTAATGTTCTCAGTTATAACATGACATCATGAATACAAATTCTTACTGAACTCACATAATCACAATGTCATAAGAAACCTAAAATCCTCCTAAAAGTTTTACATTTTAGAGGAATTAATTAGGGAAAAGGTGAACACTCCATCTATATACAAAAGCATATCAAAGCTTAATAAACAATAAAAGTACAGATTTATTCCAGAACTTAGGTGAAACATCCAAATACAGAACCAATAATATTTTAAATAAAAACATAAATCCATGAATTTGATTTATTCAGTCTTATGTAACTAATTCTTGATTGCTCTCCTTTAGAATTGTGCTTTTTTTAAAGATTAATTTTTTGAAAGTCAGTTACACAGAGAGGAGAGGCAGAGAGAGAGAGAGAGGTCTTCCATCCGGTGGTTCACTCCACAATTGACCACAATGGCCAGAGACATGCCAATCCGAAGCCAGGAACCAGGAGCTAGCAGCTTCTTACAGGTCTCCCATGTGGGTGCAGGGGCCCAAGAACTTGGGCCATCCTCTACTGCTTTCTACTGCCATAGCAGAGAGCTGGATAGGAAGTGGAGCCACCAGGTCTCAAACATGTGCCCATATGGGATGCTGGCACTTCAGGCCAGGGCGTTAACCCACTGTGTCACAGCACCAGCCCCTTAGTGCTTTTTTTAAAAAAGTTTTTTTCTTTCCCTCAGAGTTCTGAAAATTTTTATCAAAATTAGTAAAAAAAACCTGTATTTAAGAATATTTACATCTGGCATTGTGGCTTAGCAGGTAAAGCTACTGCCTGCCATGCTAGCATCCCATATTGGGTGCTGGTTTGAGTCCCAGCTGCTCTGCTTCAGATCCAGCTCTCTGCTCTAGCCTGGGAAAGCAGTAGAAAATGGTCCAAATCCTCGGGTCCCTACACTTGCGTGGGAGACCCAAAAGAAGCTCCTGGCCCCTGGTTTCAGATTGGTACAGCTCTGGCCATTCATCTGGGAGTGAACCAGCAGATGGAAGACCTCGCTCACTGCCTCTGCCTCTCTGTAACTTAGGTCATATATAAGGACTTTTGAAAGCCTTAATCTTGGGCCAGCACTGTAGCACTGCAGGTAAAGCCATCACCTGCAGCTTTGACATCCCTATGGGCTTTGGTTTGAGTCTCAGCTGCTTCACTTGTGGTCCAGCTCCCTACTGATATGCCTGAGAAGGCTGTGAAAGATGTTCTAAGTGCTTGAGCCCCTGCAATCAAGTGGGAGACCCAGAAGAAACTCCTGGCTTTGGATCAGCCCAGCTCTGGCCATTGAAACCATTTGAGGAGTGAACCAGTGGATTGAATCTCTCTCTCTCTCTCTCTCTCTCTCACTCTGCCTTTCAAATAAGATAAATAAATTTGTTTTTAAGACAAACCTTCTGGAGTGTGTAGACAGTATATAGAGTGTGTATAATCAACCAGACTCTGACAAATCCAACCAAAAAGTAACCATCATCATTAAGAAATGCTTCCAGGTTTGAATGCTGGCTTTGCCACTGCTTAGCAATAGCATCTTGGGTAATCTCCATTCTTCTTCACTTGGGAAACGGTGACAATAATAGTATGTTGTGCTTAAGCAAAGATGAAATGGGACAACACATTTTAAAACACTACTAGCCATGTCTAGCATGAATACTATTTTACCATTTTTACTGCTACTGTGCTATCAGATTGTATCCAGTGGGCCACACTTGAGTTCCCCTACTCTGAGCTAATAAGCCCAATGAACACATCATGCAGCTGCAGAGACTTGATGTCTCCTGTATCCCTCCCTAGAGTGCTCTAGACCTCATATAGGACAATGCATGGGTGAATGTGTGGGAGAGAGTTGCCAGTGAGCATACAGCAGTGAGAAGACCCCCTGCCTTACAGAACAGTGGTTTATATAGAACAAAGTGGTCTGAGTGGGCTTGGAGATCTGAGCTAAAGCTGGGCTGATGAGAAAGAGGGAGAGTTTGGGCTAGATTTCAGGGTCACTTGAGATAACAGTGTGAGCTGGGAGAGGTTTAGGCTGAGGCTGGACTGTGAGGCTGAGCTGCTGAGATATGGGGAGATAACTTGAGAGGAGTGAGAGAGATCTCGGGCTGAGAGCAGGAGTCTTCTGATAGTAACATGTGCAAAAGTCAAGGCAGGACAGGCCTGGTTAAAGTAGGGTGGAGCTTATTGGCAAGCCAGAAAAATGGGGGCCTGCTTGTTGCTATGTAAGAGGTCATCATGGATCCAAGGCTTTTGTTTTTGCTCCATCACCGTGTATGATAAAGTCAGAACAAAGCATGCTTTGATGAAGGCAATTTCCGGTAGTAATTCTACAATAAAAATGTATCCAATCACAATCTGCTGCAGTTCGGATATATTTCACTCTTTAGCTAAAGGCATTCATGTTTGGTGCTTTTCAGCTGGGAATCTGAGGAAATGTCCAACCAGGGTAAATGCCACAAGAGTGGCCGTAGACTCTAGTAGAGACAACAGTGTGCACCACCAGTGACAAAACCCAGCTCTAATTACAGAACTCCAAGTCCCCAGTGAGGGGCCACACAGTTAGCATCTTTCAAGTTCACAAGGTGTACTGTAAGGGTCGCGGAATGTCTACCACCAAGGAACGACTCCAAGAGACACTCTCATGCAATCAGCAAAGGGTTTATTTTCTCCAGCATGCTGGGGCTGTCTGAACACTCAGGAACAGAGCAGCCCCGAGAGAAAGAAGGCTAGGGTTTTTATACGGTGCAACAAACAAATGGGAGGGGGCAAGTTCATACAAAGGTCACTAAGTTACAGGAACTTATTGCAGCTCTTTCCGGGCACCTGCAAGCGTTATGGCGTGAGACAGTTACACAAAGCAGTTTTACAAGGCCATTTCTCATGTGGATGGGGACAGTTTCACAGGCAAGTGGGGACACATGTTTCAAACATTGATAATTTGGTTCCTTATCACCATGGCTACACTTGGATTTTTGCAGTTTCAGTTTTATGGCTTTACTTGTAAGGGGTTATGTAACATGGAGAAGTCCAATGATGAAATATTACAAGCTGCTGTTCTTAAAAAAGGGGAGGGGGGTTCCTTGGGTACTTTAGAAGAATTTTGAAATTGCTCCAGTGCTATCATTGCCTGAAATGATGAACTGGTTTGTAAAATACTGCTGCACTTTTTCAAATCCTGTGGGCATCTCCTTTGCTAAATTGCTAAATTACTTTAAAAATTTCAATTGTGATGATTTTGTCTTTGTCATCCACAGTTCTTGTTCTTCTCCAGGAGGATTTATATTTATAAGACCATTAAAAATAATTATAAATATGGGTTTCTCATGGAAGATCAATGGAGTAACTATGAATTTCTAGAACTCTGAAAAATAAAACAGAATTGTGAAACTGCTGATGGAGATCAAAAGAGAAAAAAAATAATTACAGGAGACTCAATGAACTGGTGAAATTTGTGGGTTTTTAATGTCTTAGTTAAGACATTGTTCTGTTTTTTCAAATGATTTATTTATTTGAAGAGCAGTGTTACAGAGAGGCATGGGTAGAGAGGTTTTCCATCCACTGGTTCACTCCCCAAATGGCCATAATGGCCTGAGCTGGGCCAATCCGAAGCCAGTAGCTAGCAGCTTCTTCAGGGTCTCCCACATGGGTGCAGAGGCCTAAGGACTAGAGCCATCTTCTACTGCTTTTCCAGACCACACCAGAGAGTTGGATCAGAAGTGGAGCAGCCAGGACTTGATTTGAATCAGTGGCCATATGCGATGCCGGCACTGAAGGGGGAGATTTATTTAACATTTTATACCATAATGAGGACAACCTCTAATAACATTTTCAATCATCTGAACTGCAGCTTTTTTAAATTTCCATTTGATTGACTCCTTTCAAATTTCTAGTCATCTCCTGTAAGCTATTTTCTCCTCCTTTACTGTGGCCTGAGTTAGAAATGCTTATCTTTATGACATTGTGGCATAGCAGGTTAAGCTGCTGCCAGTAACAGTAGCAACCCATATGGGCACTGGCCTGATTCCTGGTGGCCCAATTCTGATCCATCTCCTAGCTAATGCACCTGGGAAAGCAGGAGAGGATGGCCTAAGTCCTTGGGTCTCTGTATCCCTGCAGGAGACAAGGATGAAGCTTCTGTCTGTGGCTTCAGCCTGGCCCATCCCTGTAGTGGTGGCCATGGGGGAAGTGAACCAACAGATGGAAGGTCTCTTTTTTTCTCTCTCTGTAACTCTGCCTTTAAAATAAATAAATAAATGTTAAAAATGTTAATAAAAAATGTTTAAAAGTTTACCTTAGAAGCCTAGGATAATAAGAGGGCTTGATTATTTACATCTGTGTTTTTCAAGATTTCTTTATTTGAAAAATAAGATTTGGGTAGGGTAGCTTGATATCATGGTGCAGAGGCTGTAGGCTCTTGGTGGGAGAAGCATCCCTTGCTATGTGCCAGAAGCACAGCACTGTGTCTTTTACACAAAGTGGGGAGCACCACACATTCCTTTCTTCACCCTACTCCACTTCACTCGTTGTTTCTTCTGCCTTTTTTGGCTCCAGTTTCTCTGGTTTTTTTTTTTTTTTTTTTTTTTTTTTTTTTTTTTTTTTTTTTTAGTTTCTTAAGGTAGAATTGTAGATAATTGATTTCATATCTTATTATGAAATATAGATCTTTACAGCTATTTCCTCCTAAGCCTTGCTTTGCATTTATTCCATTAATTTGTGTTGTACTTTGATTCTAATCATCTTATTTCTGAATTTCCTTGTGATTTCTTCAATAACTCACTGTCCATTTGGGAATATGATTCTTATTTACTACAAGTTTGAAGAATTCTTCAATATCCTTCTGGTTTTGGTTTCCAGGGTTGTACATTTTTAAATTTTTTTTTATTTGAGGAACTAAGAGACAGAGCAAGACAGAGAGAGAGGCACAGGGATCTCCTATCAACTGACTTTCTCCAGCTACCACAATACCTGGACTCCACTAGCCTAAGACCTAGCACTGAGAACTCAAGCCAGGTTTGTACCATGGATAGCAGGGCTCCAGGTACTTGGCCCATTCTTGGCTCTTTCTTTTTCTTTTAGAAAGCTTTAATTTAATGAATACACATTTCATAGGTACACCTTTAGGAATATAGCAGTTCTTCCCCCCTTCCCACCCTCGCACCCCCACTCCTGTCCCACCTTCTATTCCCTCTGCTATCCCATTCTTCATAAAGATTCAATTGTAATTATCTTTATCTACAGAAGGCCAGCTCTGTACTAAGTAAAGATTTCAACAGTTTGCAGAGACACACAATGTCTAAAGTACTTTTTTTTTTTTTTGACAGGCAGAGTGGATAGTGAGAGAGAGAGAGAGAGAGAGAGAGAGAGAGAAAGGTCTTCCTTCTTGCCGCTGGTTCACCCTCCAATGGCCGCCGCGGCCGGCACATCTCGTTGATCCGAAGCTAGGAGCCAGGTGCTTCTCCTGGTCTCCCATGCGGGTGCAGGGCCAAGGACTTGGGCCATCCTCCACTGCCTTCCCGGGCCATAGCAGAGAGCTGGCCTGGAAGAGGGGCAACTGGGACAGAATCCGGCGCCCCAACTGGAACTAGAACCCGGTGTGCCGGCACCGCAAGGTGGAGGATTAGCCTGTTAAGCCATGGCGCTGGCCCTAAAGTACTTTTGAAGATGAGTTTTACTGTTAATTCTCATAGCACAACTCATTAAGGACAGAGGTCCTACATAGGGAGTAAGTACACAGTGACTACTATTGTTGATGTAACAATTGACACTTTTATTTATGATGTTAGTGATCACCTGAGGCTCTTGTCATGAGCTGCCAAAGCTATAGAAGCCTTTTGAGTCCACAAACTCTGTTAGTATGAAGACAGGGCCTTAAGAAAAATGGAAAGTTCTCTCTAGCCTTCTGAAAAAGGTACCTCCTTTGATGTCCTCTGCTTTCCACGGGGTCTCACTCACAGAGATCATCTATGTAGATTTTTTTTTTTTTTTTTTGCTACAGTAAAATGTTCTCATGGGATTTTTAGCTAGATCCAAAGGCCTTAAGGGCTGATTCTGATGTCAATGTGCTGTTTAGGGCATTTGTCAT
Source organism: Lepus europaeus (assembly GCF_033115175.1). Lineage (NCBI taxonomy): Eukaryota > Metazoa > Chordata > Mammalia > Lagomorpha > Leporidae > Lepus > Lepus europaeus. The sequence goes on along the minus strand of NW_026909534.1, from coordinate 1,208,226 downwards.
TCTATGAGTCTGCTGTGTGGCCTGCTTTCCATGTTGGATTATTCTCTCCTTTTTAATTCTATTAATTAAGTAACATCAAGTGTCTACTAATTAAATTAATAAATTTAATTCCTTTTTATTCATCTTGTTGAAATGTTTTGTGTCTATACTTTCCACTTAATGACAGGTGTGAGGACTGGAGGCATTGATACTAAACTACCTTGAAAGGTTTAATGGAAACTTTAAAACCATGGTGGAATATTTCTTTACAATCAGAATGAACAAGAAACGAGTGGTTTGTGAACCTTTGTCCTTGGAGGAGTCTCACCGTCTCCACCTTTGAGGCTGGGCACTCCCAGAGACTTTATACCAATGATACATTTACTATAATTTAAGTTAAAGTTATTTAATTAAAGCTTAAAAAAAACATCAAGTAGATACTTGATGTTATTTATGTGATCCCTTTGAGCCTATCTATATGAACAGTTACACATTTGTTTTTTAAGGATTTATTTTTCTATTTAAAAGTCAGTTACACAGAGAGAGAGAGAGGTAGAGAGAGGGAGGTCTTCTATCCAATTGTTCACTCCCCAGTTGGCTGCAACAGCTAGAGCTCTGCTGATCCAGAGCCAGGAGTTTCTTCCAGGTCCCCCACATAGGTTCAGGGGCCCAAAGACTTGGGCCATCTTCTATTGCTTTTCCAGGGCATAACAGAGCTAGATTGGAAGTGGAGCAATCAGGATTCAAACCGGTGCCCATATGGGATGCCAGCACTGGAGGTGGGACTTGAAGTGGTACCCTTGTGGAATTCCAACACTGCAGATGGGTGGCTTTACCCTCTAAGCCATGGCCCCAGCCCCTTCTATATGTGTTGTTTTCATCTTTCAGCTTTTGAACTCTTTGTATCCCTGACTTTTTTTTTTTTTTTTTGAGTTTTTTTGGGCCACTGTTGGTGCAAGGGACCCAAGGACTTAGGTTTTCTTTTCTTTTTCTTTTTTATTTGACAGGTAGAGTTATAGACCGTGAGAGAGAGACAAAGAGAAAGGTCTTTCTTCTGTTGGTTCACCCTGCAAATGGCCATCATAGCCAGAGCTGCCCCAATCTGAAGATAGGAGCCAGGTGACTCTTTCTGGTCTCCCACATGGGTGCAGGGACCCAAGCACCTGGGCCATCCTCCACTGCCCTCCAGGGCCACAGCAGAGAGCTGTACTAGAAGAGAAGCAACCAGGACTAGAATCAGTGCCCATGTGGGATGCCAGTCCCGCAGGCAGAGGATTAACCCAGTGTGCCACGGTGCTGTTCCCAGGACTTGGGTTTCCATCCACTGCTTTCCCAGTCCATGGTAGAGTGCTAGATCAGAAGTGGAGCAGGTAGGACTCAAATTGGTGTGCATATGAGATGCCTACACTGCAGCAGGAAGCTTCGCCCACTACTCCACAGTGATGGCCCCTGACATTGATTTTCTTTTTACAGAATTGGTAACAAATTAATGTTTTAATTAGCCTAGCAATAGTCTATGTTTAACCTGAGTGATTGGTAGAGTTGTGTGTGCTCTTTCAGGGTCTTTGCTGCTCTTCCCATGTGTAAAGCCTATATTCCCCCCTAGGGAGGGTACTTTATTTCTGTTGCCCAGCTAATATGCCCATTTGTCTCTATGCCTTTCCTTCATGATCTTGCTAGCACAGTAGAATTTATGAAGAATCTAGACTATTTGTCTCACCACTCTCTCTGAATAATTTCTCTTGCAGATAAGATCCTGGAGACATCTACATGTACCCAAGACCAACAAAAAAGAATATATTGCCAGTAAGTAATTTATTCCTCAGCTTCTTTCACATTGTATTTATTTTATTTTATTTATATTTTTTTTGACAGGCAGAGTTAGACAGTGAGAGACAGAGAGAAAGGTTTTCCTTCCTTTGCTTCACCCCCAAATGGCCGCAATGGCTGGCGCCCCAGCTCTAGTTGTTTGTGACCATTTGGGGAGTGAACCAGTGGATGGAAGACTTTTCTCTGTCTCTCCCTCTCTGTAACTCTACTTTCAAATAAATACTAAGAAGAAGAAGAACATGAGGAACACAAACTGGTGCCCATATGTGATGCTGGCACCATAGGTGGACTTTTAGCATACTATGCCACAATACTGGCACTGAGAGAGAGACCATGACCTTCAGTCAACTGATTTACACTCCAAACACCCACAGCAGCCAGGGCTGAGACAGGGTCATAGCTGAGAACCAGGAATGTAGTCCTGGCCTCTCACTTTGAGTTGAGAAGCCTACATTCTAGAGTTGTCAATGCTGACTTCTAGTGTCTAGATTTGGAAAAAATCAAGAATTTGGAGCAGGCCTGACCACACAGCCAAAATTGCTGATGTAGGGCCATGGCATTAGGCTAAATGACTGTCTTTTCCCTTGCCATAGTAGAAACTGCTACACGCCTTCTCCTGGAAGCTAACCTGTTTGTATCATGACATCACTGAAAGTTTTTTCTCTTTTTACTGATGTCCTGTTGATTCCATTCTGCAATTCACCTTGACAGGTTGACCCTATATCATCTGACACATCTGTATCTCCTGCTTGGGCTTCTTGCACAGCATGTAGACCACTATATTTACTCCCTGTTGAGCGTTACCTTATAGCTGTCCAAATGGCACCTCAAGCTGCTCAAATCTAAAAAGAAAACCTGGGGCTGACACTGTGACATTGTGGTATAGTGGGTTAAACAGCTGCCTAGGATACCAGCATCCCTTATGGATTTTGGTTTGTTTCCTGGTTGTTCCATTTCCAATCCAGCTCCCTGCTTAGCCTACCTCTGCAAGCAGCAGAAGTTGCTCCAAGTGCTTGGGCACCTGCACTTAGTCTCACCTATGTGTAAGACCCTGATGAAGCTTCTGGCTCCTGATTTCAGTCTGGTTCAGCTCTAGCTGTTACACCCATTTTGGGAGCGGAGCAGCTGATGGCAGATCTTTCTCTGTCTTCAGTCTCTTGAAACTATGTCTTTTATTTATTTATTTATTTATCTATTTTGACAGGCAGAGTGGACAGTGAGAGAGAGACAGAGAGAAAGGTCTTCCTTTTGCCGTTGGTTCACCCTCCAATGGCCTCTGCGGTAGCCGCACTGCGGCCAGCGCAGTGCGCTTATCCGATGGCAGCAGCCAGGTGCTTATCCTGGTCTCCCATGGGGTGCAGGGCCCAAGCACTTGGGCCATCCTCCACTGCACTCCCTGGCCACAGCAGAGAGCTAGCCTGGAAGAGGGGCAACCGGGACAGGATTGGTGCCCCGACCGGGACTAGAACCCGGTGTGCCGGTGCCGCAAGGAGGAGGATTAGCCTAGTGAGCCGCGGCGCCGGCGAAACTATGTCTTTTAAAAGAAGTTAGTTAATCATTAAAAATAAAGACGATAAAAAACACATAATTCAATCTTTCATTTTAAATATTACTGCCTAATATCCTTGACTGAAATAACCAAAATTAAAATTTTTCTGGGATGCTCCTTAAGCTTATATCTTTTTTTTTCTCAGAAACTTTATATTTAAGGAATACAAACTTCATGCATTTCATAATTATGACGTTAAGAACATAGTGATTCTTCCTGCTTTGCTCACATTCCCACCACACTCCCACCCCTCTTCTTCCTCCCTCTCCTATTCCCATTCTTATTTTTTATTAAGATCTATTCACAATTAACTTTATACACATGATTAACTATACTAATTAAAGAGCTCAACAAATAATATGAAAAAAACGGTTCAATAGTTGAGAAAGGCTGTTCAAAGTTATTGCTTCTCAAATTGTCAATTTCATTTCTATAGATTGCCTTTAGGTGCTCTATTAGTTATCACAGATCAGGGAGAACATATGGTTAAGTATGATGTTTTCCAGTTTCATACATTTTGCTGCAAATAACAGGATTTTATTTTTAATCTCTGTTAATATTATGTGGAATACATATGCCATAATTTCCTTTTTAAAAAAAGATTTATTTATTATTTATTTGAAAGTCAGCATTACACCAGAGAGGCAGATTTTTTTTTCAGATTTATTTATTTATTTGAAAGTCAGAGTAACACAGAGAGAGGAGAGGCAGAGAGAGAGGTCTTCCATCCATTGGTTCACTCCCAAATTGGGCACAATGGCTGGAGCTGGGCCCATCCTAAGCAAGAGCCAGGAGCTTCTTCCGGATCTCCCACGTGGGTTCAGGGGTCCAAGGACTTGGGCCATCTTCTACTGCTTTTCCAGGGCATAGCAGAGAGCTGGATCAGAAGTGGAGCAGCTGGGTCTAGAACTGGCACCCATATGTGATGCTGGTGCTTCAGGTCAGAGCATTCACCTGATGCACCACAGTGCCAGCCCCAAGAGGCAGAGATTTCTTTAATGTTGAGATTTTCATTATCCCTGGTATAAACATCAATATTCCTTCTCTCCTGTCCTTTTCTTATTATGTTCTTCCCTTCCTGTACCAGTAGGTACAAGGTTTCTTCAGATCCCCTTCTCTTTCCTTTTCTGCATTCTTTGATATTCTTCTTTAGGATACTTCATTAGCTCTAGTCACTGAAATTCTGCTGCTTTGATCTCTACTGAGCTCTACGTTGTATTTCTAGTTGCCCGTTGTTGATCCCAACATAATTAACAACAGAAAATTCAAACACAATGTGTCCAAGTTCAGTCTCACTTCTTTCCATCATATTCTTGTTGATTTTTTTCCCCCAATTTCAGTTTCCTGTGCCATGTCCATGCAGTCTTTCATGCACGCATCATGGAATTGAACTCGTTTTAACCCTCTGCACAACCCATCGGTGCTGAATTGTGTTTGTGCTTCCTGACTTTTGTGTTCTCTATTCTTAATGCTCTATGTTTAATGGTTAGTGATGATATTTCTTTCTGATTTCTTGTCCAATTCTTCCTTTCTTTCTCTCCATTCTCCTTCCAGAGTTTGTCTTTAAATGCAAATCTGGGGGCCGGTGATGTGGTGTTTACATCTGATATGGGTGCCTGTTTTTGTTCCGACTACTCATCTTCCTATCCAGCTCTCTGATTGTGGCCTGGGAAAATAGTGGAAGATGGCCCAAGTGCTTGGGACTCTGCATCCACATGGGTGACCTTGAAGGAGCTCCTGGCTCCTGGCTTCTAAGTGATGCAACTCTATCCATTGAGGCCATTTGGGGAGTGAACCAGCAGATGGAAGACCTTTTTTGGTATCCCTCCCTCTCTCTGTCTGTAATTGTATCTCTCAATTAAATCAAATCTTTTTTAAAATCCGGTCTCTTTGATCTTTTTATTTTTTTTCTGGACAGGCAGAGTTAGACAGTGAGAGAGAAACAGAGTGAAATGTCTTCCTTCCATTGGTTCACCCCCCAAATGGCTGTTACGGCCAGTGCACTGCGCCGATCTGAAGCCAGGAGCTAGGTGGTAGAGGCAGAGATAGAGAGGTCTTCCGTCCACTGGTTTACTCCACAAATGGCCACAAGGCTAGAGCTCAGCCGATCCAAAGCCAGGGGCAGGATCTTTTGGGTCTCCCACATGGGTACAGGGTCCCAAGCACTTGGGCCATCTTCCACTGCTTTCCCAAGCCACAAGCAGAGAGCTAGATAGGAATATGAGCAGTCAGAACAAAAACAGGCACCCATATCAAATGTAGGCACCACATCACTGGCCCCAGATTTGCATTTAAAGATAAAGCTCCAGCCATTGCAGCCACCTGGGGAGTGAACCAGCAGATGGAATACCTTTCTCTGTGTCTCTACCTCTCTCTATAGCTCTTTCAAATAAATAAAAAAAATCTTAAAAACAAATAAACAAAAAAAAAACCCCAGGTATTATTTAGGTTAATTTTTCACAATCAGCGTTACCCAAAGGAATGATAAAAAAAAAATTCCTTTAAATCTTCCATAAAAAAGAGAATATTCCTCTCTCTCTCTCTCTCACTGTCCATTCTGCCTGTCCAAAAAGAAAAAAGAGAGAGAGAGAGAATATTCAGGAGGAATTAAATTGGGATTAGGTAAAAGGTGTCCATATTATATGCTGGCATCATAGATAGTGACCTTACTCACTATGCCACAATGTCATCCTCCCCAAATTTATTTTTAAAAACCTTTTTACCCTGATCTACTTTGAACATCTGTCTCACTTGAGCTAACACTTTTCAATTAGATATTTATGTACTTGCCTACAGATTACATTGTGATCTCCTTACAGAATCAGAATTTTACTCATCTTATTCTTACGGGGCTCTCAGGCCCTTATAATATGAGAAACTATAGTATAGTAAATTTTGTAATTACAAAGCTGATATACAGGTAATGTGTTTTTATTGTCACTTTCTTCTCTGTTGGCATATAGCATGTGGGAAGCATACTAGACACAGAAATGAAAGTGTCTTTTTTTGACTCATAGCTGATGTCTTTTGAGGATGTGTGCTGTTACAGGTTTTGACTGTGGACTTCAGCCAGGAGGAGCAGCAGCACCTGGACAATGCTCAGAAGATCTTGTATGGGAATGTGATACTGGAGAACTACAGCATCCTGCTGTCCTTGGGTGAGGGAAACTCCCAAGCCACTCCCATTTGACAAAGACTCCTTATATAGTTTAACGTTACCCAGAACCCCTTATGTAGCCCCTACATTTCCAGATAAGAGAAATCATTGGGCTGGTGGAGCAACTGTTCTCAACAATAAGTTGCATAGTCCTCTGACCCAGGCCAAATACATTGCCAGTACCCAGGGGATTCATTATATATTTTATCAGGTCACAGGTGAATATATAGGTGGTGAAACATGATTTAGTAGGCTAATGGAAAGCTGAAGAGGGACCCATGACCGAATTTCTAATTCTCACTTAATGTCAAGTTCAGCAATTCATGTGTGTCTACTCATGTCTACTCTTTAAGGTTTTGATCTTTTGTTAAACTAGATCCAATAACTGGAAGCTCAAAATTTAATGAGATGCTCTATTTTCTTTGTAAACAGCAAAAGTAGTTTTAAAAGTTTCCTTAAATGAAGTGAAAAGGAAGCAAATTAAACTATACTGGGTTGAATATTATTTCACTCAAATTCATGTCAACTTCGAATCTCAGAATGTGATTTTGTTTGGAAATAGAATCTTTGCAGGTCTAACTAGCTAAACTAAGATCTTCTCAGATCAAGATGGGCCCTAAATTCAACGTGTGATATTTTCATAAGAAGGTCACCTGAAGACACACAGAAAGGAAAATGTCATGACAACCAAGGTAGAGATTTGGGACATACAGCTTCTAGCCAATGAATGCCAAGGATTGCCGGCAGCTACCAAAAACAAGGAAGACACAAGGAGGTATTCTTCTCCATCATTAGAGGAAACATGGCCTTGCTGACACTCTGACCTCAGACTTTCAGCCTCCAGAACAAAAAATGAATAGATATTATTGGTGCTAGCTTTACTTATTTATTTATATTTGAAAGGAGAGAGGGAGAGAGCAGAGAGCCTTTAGCTCAAGTAAGTATCAGGTTGTGAGCCAGTTCTCCATTGTTTGCAGGGAAATACATTATAATTTTTTTATCTTAAGACAAAATATTTCTTTTTCTTTAAGATTTACTTATTTATTTATTTATTTATTTATTTGAAAGTCAGAGTTGCACAAAGAGAAGAGAGGCAAAGAAGAAAGAGAGAGGTCTTCCATCCTATGGTTCACTCCCCAACTGGCCTCAATGGCTGGAGCTATACAGATCTGAAGCCTGAAGTTAGGAATTTCTTTCAGTTCTCCCATGCAGGTACAGGGGCCCAAGAACTTGGGCCATCTTCTACTGCCTTCCTAAGCCACAGCAGAGAGCTAGATTGGAAGTAGAGCAGATGGGCCTCAAACCAGTGCCCATATGGGATGCTTGCACTTCAGGACAGGGTGTTAACCCTGCTGCTCCACAGTAGATGTCCCAAAATCTGTCTTTTCCCAAGACTCAAGAGTCTGCTAGGGAAAAATAATTTCAAGCTGATCTCTGTCCATGATTGTAACTCAATTTCATTGAATACTGATTTCTTGTTAAAGCTGTAGCTTTTCATTTTAATGTCCCCTCCCTACTGTGCCTTTCAAGGGGGTGTACTGACTCAAGAAGATGCTTAAGTACTGAAAGGAATTTGTTATATGTGGAGACTGCAGCAAGATAGGACTGTAATCCTCCCACAGTGGGAAATGTCTACATTCAGCCTGTAAGCAGGGAGTCTTGGGAAAGACATGGAGATGGTCAGCCTGAGGAAAGGACCTTGGATGTACGTCAGATTCAATCAGGTGTCACCCTGGCTGAGAAGAAAATACATTAGAGTAAGGTGCAACTCATTCAACTAGAACATTAATTTTGTATCCCCACTATGTATCAACCAGAGACTTAAACACAACTGCTATGGTTTTTAAAATATTTATTTGAAAGATTATCTTAATATTTTATTTATTTGAAAGACAGATTTATAAGGAGAGATAGAAACAGGCCTAGAGAGAGAGAGAGAGAGAGCGATCAACCTGCTGGTTCACTCTCCAAATGGCCACAATGACCAGAGCTGAGCCAATTTGAAGTCAGGGGATAAGAACTTCTGAGCTTCCTACTTGAGTGTAGGGGGCCAAGCACTTGGGCCATCTTCTACTGTTTTCTCAGTCCATCAGCAAGGACTCAAACTGTGACCCATATGGGATGACTGCATTGCAACCAGCCTTGTAACTTGCTGCACCACAGAGCTGATCCAGAAAGAGACAGTTTTTAAGATTTATTTATTTGAAAGACAGAGTACAGAGAGATGTGGAAGCAGAGAGAGAGGTCTTCCATCTACTGGTTCACTCTCCAAATGGCCACAATGGCCAGAGCTGAGCTGATTTGAAGCCAGGAGCCAGGAGCTAATTTCAGGTCTCCTACATGGGTGAAAGGACTCATTCACTTGGGCCATCTACATCAACATAAGACGTACCCCATATCCTGAAGCATATTTTCAATTATGCCATATCCTGTAGCACACATTAACTCAACCTCATCTGCATTTGCTCCTGGATAACTTTCCCAAGTTCAAATTTGCACTTCTAAATAAATTCCTAATTCAAAAGTGGATGCTTCATTTTTATATCAGAGCAACAAATGCTGTCTCTCAAGCTTCCTTATCAGTAACTTCTTTCCAGCACAACCGATGTACAGTGCTTAACTCATTGGGTGCACCACCTATTCACTACTCTTTACAATGACAATTTTCCATCCATCAACTCTTAACAGAAGCAGGTAAAAAGCTGGACTAATAACTTTCTACACTGCATGCTTAGCGACTCTTCCCATACAGGTATTGTTGTATCTGTAGTGAAGACGAAGGGAAGCAGAAATTTCACACTGAATCCTCCCTCCTTCCTTACCTCGCTCCCTCCTTCCCCATCGACTCCACACCCACAGAGACCTGTCCAAAGAGAGTCCAGGTAGGGCTATCGACAGTATCCGCTTTATTCCCAGAAACCTCCTGCTTAAAAATAACCGGTAGTCTCAAAGATGTCTGTCACCAACCAGGTTCTCCTTCTTTTCTTTACACAGAAAGATGTATTGATTTACTCGAAAGGTAGTTACAGAGACAGTCGGCTCACTCCCACAAATGGAACTACAACAGCCTGGGCTGGGCCAGGCCAAACCCAGGAGCTTGGAACTTCATCGAGGTCTCCCGTATAGGTGCAGGGGCCCAAGCACTCAGGCCATCTTTTGCTATCTTCCCAAGCACATTAGCAGGGAGTTGGACTCTGGCATCGCAGGCAGTGGCAACCTCGGAGGCCTAGGAAGCGGTTCCTTGGTCTCAAGCCTCTGCCTGCAATGCTGGCATCCCACAGCAGCATGGGTTTGAGTGCCACCTGGTCCAGGACTGATCCAGCTTAACCAGATGCCCCACAATGCTCGCATCTCCTTCTCTCTCTCTCTCTCTCTCTCTCTCATTCTCCTCCTCCTCCTTCTCTCCTTCCCTGTCTCTGTAATGCTGCCTCTCCAATAAGTATGTAATCCATTAAAAAGTGAAAAGAAAGTGATGGGTTGTGGGATGGAATCTTCAACTATCTTCAACTAATCATTAAGATGATCCGCCTCTCCCACTGGAGTACCTGGATTGGATTTTTTACTCTAGCTCCCCACCAGTGGAGACTCTGGCATGCAGCCCTGACAGTTCCCATCACTCACACCCAATAGCGTCTGACTCTATTTTTTCACCATGGGTCTTTCTAATGATCCCCACACATGGATGTCAGGGAGCCAAGTACTTGAAACCTCACCTGCTGCCTCCCAGGGCATGCCCCTGCAGAAAGCTTGAATCAGAGGAGAGTCAGGAATCAAACCCATGTCCACTGCATGAGACGGGAGCACCCCATGCCGAAAACTCTAACCGTTGATCCGAACACCCACCACACATCACACATTATTTCTTCAAGTTTTTTTTTTTTTAATTTATTTTTGACAGGCAGATAGTGAGAGAGAGAGACAGAGAGAGAGACAGAGAGAAAGGTCTTCCTTTGCTGTTGGTTCACCCTCCAATGGCCGCCATGGCCGGCACGCTACAGCCGGCGCACTGCGCTGATCCGAAGGCAGGAGCCAGGTGCTTCTCCTGGTCTTCCATGGGGTGCAGGGCCCAAGCACTTGGGCCATCCTCCACTACACTCCCGGGCCACAGCAGAGAGCTGGCCTGGAAGAGGGGCAACCGGGACAGAATCCGGCCCCCGACCGGGACTAGAACCCGGTGTGCCGGCGCCGCAAGGCAGAGGATTAGCCTGTTGAGCCATGGCGCCGGCCTATTTCTTCAAGTTATTTAAGATTCATTTATTTATTTATTGCTGAATCGGAAAGGTAAAGTGTGTGTGTGGGGGGGGGGGTAGAGAGAAACACACAGAAAGAGAGATTGATTCCATCTGCTGGTTTCACTCCCCGCCTCTTCAAACTACAGCTCTCTACAACATGCCCACCTTTGCAAATTCCCTCACAACACCGCCAAAATGAAGGAACATACTAGTGGTGGCTGTCCCACGGCTGCTCATCTGTCCTATCGCTGCCTTTGACAAAATTTCTGTGACACACGAAACATCCGAGTGACCATGTACAGCAGCAGCACCAATCTTGTGTCACCGCACTATAACAGACTAGGTAATTCTGTGAACTTCTTTTAGGATGCGGACAGAACCGACTTCCTCTGTGTATGCGTGTGTATATATATACATATATATATATATATATAATACACGTAAAATAAAATATATGAATATGAATAAAATATATGAATATTTAATATTTAATATATAATAATATATCACATTACATCATATAAATACATATCATATATATTATATTATATATAATTATATATTATAAATATATTATATAATAATATATGATTATACATAATATATTAAAGATAATATACTATATATTATATAACATATAGTATATATCATATCATATTATATATATGTATCATATATAATGTATTACAAATATATTATGTAATCTATATTATATAATATACTATATATTACATATTATATATAATTATATGTATAATGTATTTTATATATATATATATATGTCGATCCGAAGCCAGGAGCCAGGTGCTTCCTCCTGGCCTCCCACGTGAGTGCAGGGCCCAAGGACCTGGGTCATCCTTCACTGAACTCCCGGGACTAGAACCTGGTGTGCCGGCGCAGCAGACGGACGATTAGCTTAGTGAGCCGGCGCCGGCCCCCGGGGTATGGATTGTTGAAAAATCTCCTTTCACTCTTTGTCACAGGACCCACAGTCATTTACAGTGCTTCTTTTCTGATGCTCCAAATGGCTGCACTGTCAGATTTTCACATCCCTCACATCCCCACTCGACAAAGCCAGAAAACTTCCTCGCTCGTGTGAAATCTACTCCCGTCGGAAACACGTTCAACCGCACAGTTCCATGACATTCGGTACACTCACGTCACGGTCACGTTCATTGCTGTAGGCCTATTTTTATTTTTAAAATAAGGAGGGAGAGGGGGACACACACTCACACACACACACACAGGCTGGAGCTGGGTCAGAGACTGCATCCAGATCTCCCACATGCGCAGCAGGAGCCTAAACACTTTGGGGTATTTGTCAGACACTACCCTTCCTATTTGCCCAACGACAGCCATATCCCCCTATGGCCCCCAACCCCACCTCGCCCGCCCACTCATCGTGCCATAACAAGTCTTCCTCTGCGATTCCTTCACATTTGTCCAACTACCTCTTGTGTTAGGGTGCTGAGAAGGCACGTGAGGTCACTGATACCCTGGGCTCATGGAGGGGGACTGTGGATTTCCACGGGAAGCAGGGGGGAGAATGAGAAGTGCTCGTGAAACCCAAAGGCGAATGACCATAATCTGTCCCTCCTCCCCAGAGCAAGCACAGCTCAGCAGAGGTGTCTGTCTGTCTGTCGTCAAAATCATCCCCTGCTAGCCTTCTGTCCTGTGACTGCCAGAATTCCAGAACGGCAAGAGAATCTGCTTGGCATTCCACTGCACTGGTTCCGTCTCCTCTGAAAGACACATGTGCACACTCTATCTCAAGCAAACACACCCCAGGCCGTAAAGAAAAAAAAGATGTCAGCCTTCAAGGCAGGGTTTCAGCTGTGGTAGCCGTCATCGTTTCCAGGGCTAAGGGGACTGACTGACTGACCTTTGCCCCAGAAAGGCAGCATTCTGGAGGAGCAGGGAAAGTTGGCCATTCACTGACAAAGGCCTGAGGCGGGGAGGGGGGGGGGGGGGCGGCGGCTGAGGAGAAGAGAAAGGGAAACCCATTCACAGAGAAAAAAGCTCTGGGCTGTTTCTTCTGCATTTGAATGAAGCCAATTGAATGAGGCAGATTCCAAGTCATTGAGGGTGGGTGGGTGTGGCCCGGGAGTGCAGTGGAGGATGGCCCAAGTGCTTGGGCCCTGCACCCCATGGGAGACCAGAAGGAAGCACCTGTTTCCTGCCTTAGGATCAGCGCGGTGCGCCGGCCACAACGCGACAGCCGCGTCGGCCATTGGAGGGTGAACCAATGGCAAAGGAAGACCTTTCTCTCTGTCTCTCTCTCTGTCCACTCTGCCTGTCAAAAAAATAAATAAATTAAAAAAAAAAAACCACCATTTGGGACATCAGCATCTCATATCAGAGCATGGAGCTTAACCTACTATGCCCAGGGCCAGCCCATCCCCCTCCCCCCCTTTTCAGAGACTTAGCCAATTCTTTTTAAATTTAATCTATCCTTATGTATGTGGAAAAGTTATGGGGTAACTGGCTGAGGGTTGGGAGAGAAACAGAGGTCTTCCATCTGCTGGATGGGCTCTGGGTGGCCAGGGCAAATCCAGGAGGCAGGTGCCAGGAGTTTCATCTGTCCCACATCTCCCAGCTGGTTCAAGTAGTGGGTCAATCTTCCCGTGGCTTTCCAGGTGAATTAGCAAGGAGCTGGATTGGAAATGGAAGAGGAGGGACTGGAAATAGATCTCATATTAGCAGATCACGGAGTCACAGCTGAGCCGAGTCCCCTTGAGATTTTTTTTTCTTTTCTTCTTCTTCTTCTTCTTTTTTTTTTTTTTTTTTTTTTTTTTTTTTTAAGAAAGATTGCACTGGGGGCCGGCGCTGCTGCGGTGCAGCGGGTTAACGCCTTGGCCTGAAGCGCCAGCATCCCCTATGTGTGCCAGTTTTGAGTCCCGGCTGCTCCTCTTCCAATCCAGCTCTATGTTATGGCCCGGGAAAGCAGTGGAAGATGGCCCGAGTCCTTGAGCCCCTATACCCCCCATGCAAGATCCAGAAGAAGCTCCTGGCTCCTGGCTTCAGATCTGCGCAGTTCCAGCCATTGCAGCCAATTGGGGAGTGAACCATCAGACAAAAGACCTCTCTCACTCTCTCTGCCTCTCCTCTCTCTGTGTAACTCTTTCAAATAAGTAAGTAAGTAAGTAAGTAAATAAATAAATAAATCTATTTTTTTTTCAGAGTTTTTCATTTACTTGAAAGTCAGAGTCACACAGAGAGAGGAGAGGCAGAGAGAGGTCTTCCATCTGATGACACTCCTATGTGATGCTGGTGCTTCAGGCCAGGGCATTAACCCGCTGCACTGCAGCGCCCGCCCCAAATAAATAAATCTTTTAAAGTTTTTTTAAAAATAAAGATTGCGCTGTACTGGGGCTGATCCAGCTCTCTGCTATGGTGTGGGAAGGCAGCAGAAGATGGCCCAAGTCCTCCTTGGGCCCCTGCACCCATGTGGGTGACCTGGAAGAAGCTCCTGGCTCCTGGCTTTGGATCAGCATGGCTCCGGCCATTGCAGCCATCAGGAGGTGAACCAGGGGATGGAAGACTCTGTCTCTGTCTCTGTCTCTGCCTCTCTATAACTGTTTCCAATACATAACTAAAAAAAAAAAAAGCAATCTTCCTTCCTTCCTTCCTTCCTTCCTTCCTTCCTTCCTAATAAATAGATCTTATGAAAGAAGAATTTCTGAAGACAGGTACCCTGGAGAAGTACTTAAAAATAAATAAATAAAATACCATTTGGAACATTAGCATCTTATATCAGAGTGTGGGCTCTTCCTACTTCTTGCTAAAATGTCTTGACCTGGTCCAGTCCCACCTACTGTGGGGCACTTATTTCTTAAGATGGCTTGATTGATTTAGAACACGTAGTGTTCAATTTCTGCACCTACTGACCTTCCTTTTTGATTCAAAAGGGCTCCGCTATCCTGGTAGGAAAGATTCCATTTTGAGTCCAGATGCATGATTTTTCTGGTACTCTGCCTTGGAAGGAAGGAAGGAAGGAAGGAAGGAAGGAAGGAAGGAAGGAAGGAAGGAAGGAAGGAAGGAAAATTTTTGAATCGTGATTTTTTTGGACATTCTGCCTCATGATAGATAGATAGATAGATGACAGAGTTTGAATTGGTACTTTTTGATGCTCTGCCGCCAAATAAATCAACATTCATTTTTGAATTGTGATTTTTTTTCCGGATGCTCTAGATAGATAGATAGATAGCCGTGTTGGAAGGAAGGGAGGGAGGGAGGGAGGGAGGGAGGAAGGGAGGGAGATTGTTTTCATCCACTGGTTCCTGGCTCTCCTATCTACGTCATCTCTCTCCCTTCATATAAGGAAAAGGTGCTCCCAGGACCTATTCATGGGAAGCTGTATGTTAAGCAGAGCAGCCAAGCAGAACTCAAAGCGGCAGGCATCCCAAACGTAACTCACCAGGGCATAATGACACCCCCCTCCCCAACTGCCTCACTCCGGTATTTTTCACCCTTAGCATTTTCAGCTTTCCAAAGATCACTACGATTGAGCAGGCCTGGGTGCTGACCCGCCACCCAGTGTTCAATTTCTGCACCTATTGACCTTCCTTTTTGATTCAAAATGGCTCCTGACACTCAGGCACTAAAGACTCCATTTTGAGTTCAAATGACTTCTCCCACCCGCCGCGCCCCGCCCCGCCCCGCCCTGCCGCGCCCTGCCGCGCCCCACCGCACCCCGCCGCGGCCCCCATCCAGTGGCATCGATGACTGTAAATTAGGATTATAAGGAAGATGTCCATCCGTGATACCAACCTTGATTAAGAAAAAAAAAAAAAAAGTCCCATTTGGGGCTTGTCATGGTCGTGCACACACCACCCACCCCTGACATAGGCATCCCTATGGATGGAGAAAGCAGCAGTTTGAGTCCCGGCTGCGCTCCATGAAATCCAGCTCCCTGCTAATGTGTGTGGGATGGGAATACAGTACCATGTCGCCCAAGTGCAAATGTAAATCTGTGAAAAAGACATGAGTGGGTGTGGGATATTTCTGATGCTCTGCCTTGCTATCAACAATCGCTTTTGGTGTTCAGCACCAGCCCTGAAATAGTCATGGTTGAATCATGGCATTTCCGGTACTCCGCTTCACAATAAACAAATCAATAATTGCTTTTGATTCGTGATTTTTCTGATGTTCTAGATAGATAGATAGATAGATAGATCATAGATAATCGTGTTTGAACTGAGATGTCTGCCTTTCAGTGAATGAATGAATGAATGAATGAAGAGTTAGATAATGGCGTAGGAATTTTAGATTTTTCTGAT